>NC_137606.1:2026147-2083647 GCF_963280865.1 Gymnoscopelus braueri | reverse complement strand
CACCACAAACAAACACTCAAGGGGGAAGCTAATTCTGTAATATTTGAGGCGAAATTATGTGAAAAGTGAATAAGTAATGCGGCCTGTGGGGTTTGAAGTCGGCAAAGGTTTTTTTCTTGTTTTGTTATCGGCTTCTCCTTGCCTCGCGCTAATTTTCCCATTTCTATGTAAATTCACCTTCCACATAGCTTGAGAGAGCCGCGGCGTAGAGAGCCGTGGAATGCTGTGTGACAATGTGCCATGGAATCAGGGCCGCTGCCGCGGCAGCGTTGATAGGCTTAAAACCGCAGCAAACAGAAGGGAGATGAAGAAATGAGGATGAAAGAGAGATGGGCAGAGAGAGAGAGAGAGAGAGAGAGAGAGAGAGAGAGAGAGAGAGAGAGAGAGAGAGAGAGAGAGAGAGAGAGCGAGAGCTGTGGGGGTGGTAATTGGCATGGCCTTCATGTTCCTCTATTGTATGCTAGGTTGATCCTTCATCCCGCTTTTTCTTTCTCTCACGGCCTCTCTCTCCCTCTCTGCATGATGAATTGATCTTCTCCATCTATCTATCTTTTTGTCTTTCTCCTTTTTTTCCTCAGTCCTTTTTCATTTTCTCTCAGGGTCAAGTTTTTTTTTCTTTCTTCAAATATCTCTTTAGCCCTGCCTTCCTCCACCTTTCCTTCACCTTTCATCCACCCACCCACCCCCGTCCCTCCTTCTTCTCTCTATATGAGCACGTTTGTCATTGAGATAAGACAATAGATAGCAACGTTATGCATGTGAGCGGGGGCACTGATCAGAATGGCATCAAAGGTTCCAAGTGGTCTTTGAATGCGCCCACATGCACACAAACACATATGCATATCTATACAGTATCTATAGAAGCAACCATGTACAGAGAGCAAATATAGATATTCAACTGTCTGTGCCTCCACCGCCCACACACACACACACACACACACACACACACACACATTCACACTCATTTCAACCGGAAAGCAAACAAACACATATTTTCTCAACCACTTCAACTTGTTTTTCTATGAATCACGGTTGCAGATTTTCACAATCGAACGTTTCTCCAGCCTTTGCATTTATTTGTACACACTGACACATGCATTTGCATGATTGTGTATCAATCCGTAGACTGCGTCACAACTTGACTGCGTCAAAAAGAAAAAAGAGTGAACCTCTACTTTGTTTTCTCCATCAAGAGACAGCAGTGTTAATATGGGCATTCCAGTGTGTTTTGAAAGGGCGGAGGCTTGTCCCCTTTACCTGTGTGAATGGCCTTGCAGTGCAAAGATATACAGCAGTATGAATACTGGAAATGATACTACGTCTGTATGGCTCTCTATGTGCATGTGTGTAGTTTTGTGTGCATTTATGTGTTAGCTCGTCACTCCCATTCACTACCCCTTGAATACTGGAGCTGAGTTTCCATGACAACGCTGACCCTTGGGAGTCAATGTTTTTTTGTTTTTTTGTTTCCTGAGGAGCCTCTTTAGAATTCTCTCTCTTGCGCGCGCACGCACGCAGACACACAACTTTTCTTCCTATTTCTCAAATTTGTGTATATTCCCACTCTCTTTTTCTTTTCTTTAATTGCTCTCCTTCTGTCAAGCTCTCTGTAGGCCTACTTCACTAAATCTCACTCTCTTCTCTGCATACCACTGTGTATCCTCCTCTGTCACATCGGCTGTGTTGAAGCAGTCTCTCTCTCTCTCTCTCTCTCTCTCTCTCTCTCTCTCTCTCTCTCTCTCTCTCTCTCTCTCTCTCTCTCTCTCTCTGTCTGTCTCTCTGTCTGTCTGTCTCTCTCTTCCTGTGATTATTATTTCATGTTGTGTGTTCAATGTCTACGCTTTTAGCCCCTGCATGACATTATGCTGCCGTCCTTTGACAAGTGCATGTTCACACACACAGACACACACACACACACACACACACACACACACACACACACACACACACACACACACACACACACACACACACTCACACTCACACTCACACTCACACTCACACTCACACACACCCACACACAGTGGCTAGGTCTCAGGAATGTAGAACACACATCCACATCGGAGTCCTTCTCCGCCTCATTGACTCTTTTATTTTTTTCGTCTTTGTCATCTATAACACCTTTGAAAAAACACTCAAATCATTCAAATCCCATTTCCCTATGTTAACTTAACTGGCCAAGACCAAGGCAACAGACAAAACACAATGTATCCGTTGGAAAGCTAAAATAAGTTATATTGCTAATACTTGTGAAGATTGAATTATAAACAAAACCAGTTTAATTTGTTATAGAATACTGAAGAATTCTCCCACTGCACAATGTCTGAAATGTTTGCATTTCACTGCATACTGGCCAATGTGTGTTTAAAGCTGGGGTCTTCAACGCTTTTCAGGCCAAGGACCCCCTAGCTGAGAGAGAGATGAAGCAGGGACCCCCTCTACATTGTATAAAATTGTGTTTCAGATTAAGCTTTTTTTTTAACTTAGTCTGCTCTTTTTCCCCTCTACACCTATACCTTTTTGCCAAAAATAGCAGACCTACAAGCTCACAACACCTCGCGCTGCGAGGCGTTGTGAGCTTGTAGAATGCTATTTTTGGCTAAAGTTCCCCTCAGAAAAGGAATTCTAGGGTTCAAGTGGTTAATGTAAAAAAAACTGAATCCTATCCCACAAAGATTTGGCGGACCCCCTATAGTAGCTCTGAGGACCCCCTGTTGAAGACCCCTGGTTTAAAGTATTGATCACACAGCATTAGCAATGGGACATGACATAATACAATTTCTTTCTCTTTTCCCCCCTTTCCCTCATTTCCTACCTACTACTCCACTCACCCTCTCTGTTATTTCCTTCCTACATACCTCTCTGACCCCTTGTCTCGTTACCCCATCCCAACCACCTCTTCCCTCCCTCCCACCAGGCTAAGCTGATCGTCCCCAACAGCACGGCGGGGCTGATCATTGGAAAAGGCGGCGCCACGGTCAAGGCGGTCATGGAGCAGTCAGGGGCGTGGGTCCAGCTTTCCCAGAAGCCCGAGGGCATCAACCTCCAGGAGCGCGTGGTGACCATCAGCGGGGAGCCCGAGCAGAACCGCAAAGCCGTGGAGATCATCGTCCAGAAGATCCAAGAAGACCCTCAGAGCTCCTCCTGCCTGAACATATCCTACTCCAACATCTCGGGGCCCGTCGCCAACTCCAATCCCACGGGCTCCCCGTACGCCAACTCGGCCGAGGTCGGCATGCCGTCCGCGGCGGCCCAGGCTGCAGCCCAGGCCTCCTCCTTGCTGGGCCAAGCCACCATGGCCGGCGTAGGGGCTTTCCAAACCCCCATGAACAGCTTCTCAGGCAACGACCTGCTGACCATCACGTCTGCCCTCAACACCCTGGCCAGTTATGGCTACAACACCAACTCCCTCGGCCTGGGGCTCAACCCTGCCGCTGCCTCCGGGGTACTAGCCGCGGTAGCAGCTAATGCTAACCCAGCGGCCGCCGCCGCAGCGAACCTGCTAGCGTCCTACGCCACTGACGCATCCACCAGCGCGGCTCACAATGCAGCGCAGCTCGGCGGCTTCTCCCTGGGATCCCTGGCTGGGATGGGTGGGATGGGTGGGATGGGTGGGGGGGCCACCAATGGCTATATGAGCGCCGCGTCACCGCTGATCGCCTCGTCCCTTCTCGCGCAAGAGAAGCTAGGCCTAGGCGAAGGTGCTAAGGAAGTGGTCGAGATCGCCGTGCCGGAGAACCTGGTGGGAGCAATCTTGGGGAAGGGCGGAAAGACGCTAGTGGAGTACCAGGAGCTTACTGGCGCCAGGATCCAGATCTCTAAGAAGGGCGAGTTCATCCCTGGAACCAGAAATAGGAAGGTGACCATCACGGGTTCCCAGGCTGCCACGCAGGCTGCACAGTACCTGATCAGCCAGCGAATCACCTATGAGCAGGGGGTACGTGCCACCAACCCACAGAAGGTGGGGTAAACCTGACAGCCACTGGGAAAAGAGGAGGAAAAGAGGAAAAAAAGAGAAAAGAGTGGGGGCTCGGGGGAGGAATACAAAAAAAAGAGAATGGGAAAGGAGAGGAGAGCTACGAATGTTGGAAGGAATCGTCCACGCGTTTTCTTCTGCGTGTTTTCAGTATTCTCTATTACAAAAAAGTAAAAAAAATAATTTTTTGACGCGAAGCAAAAATGTGCTAAGACGACGAGGAGGGAGAGGAGCGAGTGTCACGCTGAAAAACCAAGAAAACAAAACGTGTAAAATGTAAATAAGGTTTTATTACTTAATGTCTTGATCTTTCGGGATTTTTTTATTGTTTTGTTTTATTGTTTTTTGGCTTTCGTTTTGTTTTAGTAAATTAAGCTGTCTGTTGATTTGTTGGTTTGTTAGTGTATTGTATGGACAGAGCTGAATGCCATGTCGACAGGCAGGTCGCCTGAGAGGCTGCAGTGAGGGGGAAGGCGGGAGGGAGCGGGGGGTCGAGGGGTTACAGGGTTAACCGCCCACCCCCACCCCCCCTGTGGAGGCAAGCTCCACACCTCCCTCCTCCCCCGGACCCCTGTGGCCCGCCAATATGTTTCTTTTTATTTTTTTGGTCCTCTAGTTCTTGATTTGCCCTCAGTTCCTACCCCTTGCCCCTGCCCCTTCACAACCCCCCCCCACCCACCCACCCCTTTACAAGGGTTTGATAATGAATAAGACTGTAAATTAGAAAACGACTTGGTGTGAGAGTGAAAAAACGTCTCCCACGTTTTCCCGACAGCCCCCTCTTCTCCATCCCACCCCACCCGACTGCAAATCCAGTCAGTGAGAGGAGGGGGAGGGGGGCGGAACAGAGTCTGACCGGGGGAGTTTCTTCACTCGCTCACCCCCTGTATTCCCTGTAATGTATCCCAGAAGCAGTGCAGTGCAGTGCTGTGCGGGGGGGGGGGGGGGTCGTTAACAGCGTGTTCTGTAACAGTCCCCCCCCCCCCCTCCTCTAGACTTGAGGCAGAATGCCGAGGCGCACGTTGATGACCTCACGTAGTCCGAATTCTAGAACCGAGAGAGATAACTGTACATGCTACAACTGCAAAGCGCACATAATCTGTGGCATTTTTATCGGCGAGGATTTTTTTGCAGTCTGCTATGATGGTTACAATTAATGTTGTTGTCATGGTTATTATGGTAGTAATCTTCGTCATCGTCATTATTTATTAATATGACTTCACCCATAAAAAGTTATTTTTTTTAAATCTGTGAATTCAGGTTGACATGAATGTAAATGAAACTATTTTTTGATTTGAATATTTTTCTTTTTTTTTATTTAAGTGGATTGAAGATTAATAGTAATGTTACATAGTGTAATATATGTCTTATTTAAGTCCAGGAAGAAAGCCGCCCCAGGGCACTGAGATCGTTACGATGAAGGATCACCTTTTAATCCAGTCAAAGATCAGAACAGGAAGAACACAACACACACACTGAACTGAAATACTATGATGCCATTTTTGGTGCTAGAAAAGGGAATTGACCATATCTATAGAATGCAGACTGCAGTGAAGACCTCTAGCAGCAAATATTTTCTATAAGGAATATTGTCGCTGTTGGGCAGAAACCTTACTTTTCAGGAAATAGAAAAAATAACCTGTGTTCCAATGGATCCAATGCAGTAAACATTTCACAAAACTCATGTTCATTCTTTTCATTGGTTATATATTACTAAATATTTACATATTTGTAAAACCCACAGACAGACTTAACCATTTTCAACCGGGCGTCCATGTTTTGGGCCAAGTCATTATACAGTAGGTGAAATTGTTCATTTCAATAATAGCAAAAATACCCAGTCAACAAGCTCACAAGCTTGTGAGCTTGTAGATCGGCTATTTGCTTTACAAAAAATCTATAAAAAGACGAAACATGGATATTCAAGGTTTCTTCCCGACAGTGACGATATGCAGTACCACTCAGACCACATACTGCACTGTAGAGACTTGATGGTTATATTGAGGTGGAATGCAATGTAACAATAGCCACATATTATGGCATGGCTGTATCCTTGCTCCCCTAAAAATGCTAGGGGCCCTATTGCTACACACAGTTCAGCTACAATATCAAACTAAAGCTGAGTTGTCAAATTTAGATTATTAGTTATCCCTCAGATGACCAGAGGGAGTCTGCGCTCAGTCTATGGTGTTTCCACCCTTCCATGAACCCACTTGAGACAGACAAGAGCAAGAGCACTTATTACCAAGACACAATATACTACTGAGAAATGCAACAAAAAAAAACATTGAATATAGAAAACACTGAAACGTGAACATAATGTCGGGTTCGTTTATTCTGGGGTGCGCTGCGGAGTCTGTCCGATGCAGTTTCGGATCTCTGGTAGTAGTGATCCGCTATTTTAAGGCAGTGTGCATATCAATAAAGGAGATAAACAGCTTCCCTGATCCCTGCCCTTATCAAGCGCCCGTCCTTCTTGCCGATAAGGTAAAGGGCAGACGCAAGATGTTTTCAACTTACAGTCCTTTTCTAACATCCAGGGAGTTCAGCTCCTTCCTGCCTCAGGCAAACTGCATGGTTTTTAATCACACTACGTCTCCCATGGCAACAGATTTACTGCCCACTGTTAGATCCAGGAGGCTGCTGAAGATGCTGTTTTTTTGTTTGTTTGTTCTTGTTTTCTTTTGTGTGGTCATTATAATTTTTTTATTTCTTTATTATTTTTTTTACAATCAGAGTACACTGAATTTTCGTCTTAATGCACTGTGAAGTGAGCAAGCAAGCAAGCAAGCGATTAACTTGGCCTATGAGGTCAGGGGTGTGTGCCGTATAGGGGCATTGTGATTAGATGGTTTCATATGGCAGGGAACAATACATACCGTATATGAAATATATGTGGTATACATGTTAGAAAAACCTCATCAGGAATACACGTCATATCTAGATTACGATGCAGGCGAAAGAGAATAGACTGAGGATCAATCAGTTGAGATCCGCAATTGCATTCGGATCGGTTTGATTGGAATTTACATGTTGCCATGGAAAGTGTTTTTTTGACTCGAGGGCGGGACATGGGGAGAGCGATAGGTGTCTAAATGCAGCTTAAAGAGACAGTAATAGTGCTGTAGCTTTTGAATGATTTGTTTTACCAATGTCACTTTTTTCACTATCTCAGCTGTTATTTTTTTTTAAATAAACAGTTGATAATGAATATCCTGCAGGCAAAACCCTGGACAGCTACTGTAGTCCAATAGGAGAAGAGTGATGGAATGTAAAGTAAATGAGGAGGGGGGTGCATTTGTTTTCCCTGAAACCCAAAACAATTTGGCACGGGTGAGGGAACATCCACTCACATCCACTGTTAACAACAGAAATCTGACTAAGAAATTTGAACCAAACCAACCCAAATCCAAACAATCCCAACACACAGTGCTCTCATTGTGAATGTGTCCCTCTCTGATGGAGCGCCACTGAGGGCATATCTCCACAACTTGGTAAGGAAAGGAGGCTTCTTTACTCCCATCTAACAACCATCTACACTCGCCTCACCCCCAACCCCCACACCTCTCAACCCCCCCCCCCCCCTCAGTCCTTCAGTGCACCCCCATTTCTGACACACCTTCTCACCCAGACCCCCCTTCGTCCTCCTCCAACCACACATTGCTCTCATGGGTGACTATGTCTGGTGTTAATGATCAATGCATGTCTGCTGCTTGCCCTTACAAAGCCAGTACGACCACAGTACTACCAAACGACTCCTTGAACAATTGGACCTCAATAGCCACTGGGGTTAGCACCATCCGAAATCGACCACACCTGGTTCCATGTGCACTCTTAGAAGAGTGTCATTTTAGGTGGCAGTACGCGGTAAAAACAGCATCTTTATTAGAGGGCCACTCCTGTGACCGTTAGTTTGGATCAATACATTTATATTGCATATTCCGGATGAGAACGTTGTGGATTTGGAGGTATAAGATATGCCCGTATATTGAGAGGATAATAAGGGATACATTTCTGGTTTCTGTCAGTGTTGAGCATTTGACTGGATTAATGATAACTGTGACAAAACAACAACAGCGCGCGAACACCTTAGAACAGTTGGGAAATCCTGAGTGAGGAGACGGTCATTTTGGCTGTTTTTTTTTTTTAAGTCATCAATCTGACCCACAAAAGGATGGAATCTTTATTGTAGGGCAGCCATTTTAACATGAATCTATTACGTTAGGGGATCTAGATCAAATGTGATGAGTACTGGAAGCAATACACGTAGTGGCATGTCGTCTTGTCTTGTCGTTTATCCTCTGCAGTAGATGCTTTTGGATTTTACCTTTAGGTGTTTGAATAGGTTTACACAATTTAAAACATTTAATTTGTGGAAAATGCTGCTATTTAATAATAAATAATGTATTAAAAACACAAGGTTAAAACATATCGGATCTG
The DNA here is from genome assembly GCF_963280865.1 of Gymnoscopelus braueri. Classification (NCBI taxonomy): domain Eukaryota; kingdom Metazoa; phylum Chordata; class Actinopteri; order Myctophiformes; family Myctophidae; genus Gymnoscopelus; species Gymnoscopelus braueri. Next base: position 2,075,231 of record NC_137606.1, on the reverse strand, counting down.
TCCTTTAGCTGCGGTGAGGCTAGTTTTGAGAGGCGATGTAATAAAAGCTCTGTTATAAGCTGATAAGTTAACAATAGAATAGGCCTAATTACGACGTGATCAAATAAAACCTGTGCCAAAATAGGTCTTTACAGAGTGAACTGTAAATGCATTGATTTAAACACCATTAGATAAGAAGAAACATACTTTTATATAAAAGAAAAAAAATGTGAAAAGTGCCAAAACAAATCATATTTATAATTTACATAGGAAGGGAATAGTCCCATGACAGTTTTTAAGAAATAGGCAAACTTATTAGACAAGAGCGTCTCTGTATATTTGTTTGTTTAAGCCCTCTTTGTTACTTGCCATGAGAGGTGGGAGCCACCGTGTTAGCCAGTCCGCTGGGAACTACGTTTCCCAGAAAGCAACAGCACTATGACTCTGGGGCTAGAAGAATCACCATAGCGATAGGTTAGCATTGTAATGCTAAAAATGTGACTAGCTAGCATTCTTAAATACAGCCTTTTATAGTTATGATGAAAATGTATTTTGTGGAAATAGATGTTATCTTTTTTGCACGTCTATATTGCATGATATCCAAGTGAAACGTGGACAAAAAAAATGTAAGAAACAAAAATAAGTGACACAAAAAAAATAGGCAATGCGTGTCGTTCATTTTCAGAGACAAATCTTTGCATGCCAATAATGGTAGAGCATTTTGATATTCTTTTACACATGTTCAAACTTTTATTTAAATTCTTTGTTTGATTTAAGTTTTTTTGCAACAACCAAGTTGAGTCACAGTCCACAGGTCACATTGAACAAAATGTTGATTTAACGTTACACCTGAATGAGTATTTTGTCATCAAGTTGTCTATAGGCTTCAAAACAGCCTTTAGAAGGATAAGAACAAACCTTCGATCAAATAAGATTATTTTGTATCTGCTGAGTGTGCTTCTACTGAACCTTCAGGCCAAGGTGTACGACAATTTACAAACACACAGCATAGCTGTAATTTCAAATGAAAACTGAGATTGTCCATGAATGTAGTCACCTCTGCATAAATTGCATATCACTCTCCTGACCATTGACATGCAGTGGAAGCTTGTGTCTGCTTTATGTGTTTTGTATTCAAACCATTACTAACATTGAATTGGCTGTGTCAAGCTCTTATAGAGACTCAACTAACTTGATCTACTGTCTATCTTGTTTTCCCCGCTGAGCTCTGGCTTGTCTTGTTGTACAGTAGATATGCACCTTATAGGCCTCGAGTTTGACACATGGAGCCCCCATCTCCAGCATAACAGCCATCGATGTAATGTGTAAATTGGTTTGAGGCTAACGTATAGAGAGTTATTGACTGATACAGGAAGAGCCACAGAGAGAAATCGAGACAGTGGGGATGTTAATTCACAATGAACTGCTTCTCACTATCTTCTGCACTACTGTCCCATGTATTTCTAGAATTTGGGACAAATTGTAAATTGCATTTTGACTGCAAATTTCTTGCTCTCTCTTTCTCCACTTTTTCTCTCTCTCGCAACCCAGGTCTAGATCTTGGGGAGAGAAACAACGTTACATTTTGGCCGTGTTTTCTGGTGCTTTAATGTTTTGTAATCTGACAAGTTCCCCTGTACTCCAAACTACAAAACGGTTCCATTACCACTTCTTAGGGACAATTTGCACTAGTGTAGATTTTCTTGTGTAACTGTGTAGGCAGGCCCAGCTGAGGTGGGGGTTAATGTGCGAGCCTACCATAGATGTGTAGTGTAGATGTTATTGTAGGTGTTTTCTGCCGTGTATTTAGATGCGCATGCTCTCTCTTTTCCTCTCTCTCTCCATCTTTCACCCTCTCTCTCTCTCTTTTTCTCTCTCTTTCTCTCTTTCTCAGTGTTTGTCTGCTTCAGGCTATAGCATCGTGATGTCGGTGTCTGTGTCGCAAACCGAAGCAGAGTAGTGATGTTTTGTAGAGGAATGCGAACTTTAAAAGCCCACCTGTCATTTGCTTCTTAGTGGGTGTGAGGCTCTTAGTTCTCAGCTCCAAGCATCTCACCGCCCCTACCCAAACCAGACCCACTCTCAAGACACCCACCCACGCCTCTACAACCCCCATACACCTTCAATATCTCCCATCACCAAACCACAACCCCCCTTCCCCCAGCCAAGACATTCAAGGGTCTCCCCAAGCTTGGGCCCCATCGAAGCACCAGCAACTGTAGACTGCATTTGTCATATCACTGTTTTTTATTTGTTTTTTTCCTGTTCTCTCTCCCTTTGCTTTCTTCTACTGTGTTTTTTTTGGGGGGAGGGTATTTTTCCTGACACGTTTTGATTTGTGACTATATGTTCTCTAACCTAGACCAATTATAACAAAATACCATTCATGTGTAGCTTGTTTACTGCCCTCGTCTTTGCCCCTCTTTTTGCACTTTCACTGCCCCCCCCCCCCACTCCACCCCCACCATCACCTCACCTCTGCTGAGCAACCGCGCCCCCTCTGCCGCCACACAACACACCTGCCCTCTTCACATGCCTTTTCCTCCCTCTTGCCCTTCTCCTGAATCTCTCTCCCGAGTGCCAAAATAGAACAGAACGAGAGAGAGAGAGAGAGAGAGAGAGGGGGGGAAAAAAACAAAAAACGAGAAAAAAAAAAGAACCATTCCAGACGTTTCTTTGAGTTGTTCGTTGTGTGTTGGGACATCACATCCGGACGCGCACACCCATGAAGCCAGCATGCTCCGCCCCCTCATAAACATGATGTCGCTCATGATGCCGCCACAAACTGAACTCCTCAACTATACCACCACCTCCCCCCCTCCTCCTCCCCCCACCCCACCTCCCCCACCACCACCACCACCACCACCACCAACCACCAACCACCACAGCCGCCCGTCCACAGAGCTATAAAACCCCAACAAAAGGATTATAACCCATCTGCAGGTTGGCTGCCCTATACCTACCTACCTTCTGTCCCTCCTCTGTCTACCTACTGTACCTACTAGAACCCACTTCATACCAAAAACTGCTTTCCTAATTCTGTTCATCTCTTCAGCCTGTGTGGGAACTTTTTTTCATTGATCGGTGTGCCATAGTGTTGGTGTGGGGGGAGGGGGGGGGGCACCTTTCACTTTTCCTCACAGCCCCCATCCCCTGCCCGCCCGCCTGCCTGCCCGCCACCCCTTCCCCCTCCTCTATCCTCCACTAGAGTCTCTCGCTCTCGCTCCATTTGTTTTTTTTTCTCGATGGGAGAGATAAAAGAAAAAAACAATCCATCTTTTTTCTAATGATGATTTTGTTTGTTGTTTTTTTTGTCCGTTTAACATTCAAAACCACGCACGCCCCGACACACGCACGCTGTGCCCGGCGGTGGTGTTGAGGAGAGTGTTATACCGCACCGCCCAGCCACGCAGCCATCCTCTGTCTTCTTGAACTTTGAACTTTCACCCTTCATGAACTTTATATTGACCTTCCTCCTACTCCTCCTCCTCCCCCCTTCTGTGTTCACATCCAACTGTTTTGGACGATAACTCTCCATTCCATCCCCCCCCCTCAAAAAAAACCTCTTTGAGACTGTGCAATGCTAGCTGACACGATTGGAATTTTTTTGTTTGTTTGTTTGTTGCTCATCATTGGGGACAATTCTCTGAGATATAAGTAAAAAAAAAAAAAAAAAAAACATTTAAAAAAATAATAATGAAAAAATACTTGAAAGGAACAAAAAAAAATAAAAAAAGAAGAAATACAGACAAACAAAAAAAAGGAAAACACTAAACAACTGTTTCTCCACGATTTCATTTTTTCTCTCTCATTGTAAATATTTTTGTCAGATTTTTTTGCCGAGCTGTAAAGAGAGAAGTGTTGAGCAGAAAGGGGCCGGCAGCATAAAGATGAATTAGTGGAACCAATGGACGATCACTTCCATTTTCTGTATTTGGCGAGTTAGGTCTGCCTGTATATTGGCTATACTAGTTCTACTGTGTTAGGCTGTGCTGTGGTGACTAGTGTTGATTTAACAACTGTATTCACTGTTTAGCTTCCATGTTAGCTAGCCATGTCCTTAGATAACTGTTCTCATTTGAAAATAATACTAACCCTGAAGTAGTCTGAGCCATATTCATCGCCAGCTTGTTTTGTACATTCATTGATGTTTCCCTGGCAGTGAGTTATAGTGGCACTAGGATCTTCTCCGTCAAGCCATAGTTGTGGAAACACTTGCTTGTGTTAAAGAGACATCATAGTTGAAAAATGCTAGGCTCAAACTCTTCAACGTTTGACAAGACTGGGAAGGCGAGAAAGAATCTTCTCAGTCACAAAGACCCAGAGGTTGAGCTGCTACTTGTTGTGCAATACAGTCCTAGTTTACATAACATGGAATGTTCACATAGAAAGACGAAACCACTACAGGTGCCATGGAGCGCATATCAAACCATCATGACAGTGGAGCCTGTAGAAGCAATCTGGTGGCATATCTCTACATTTCTGGCTCTCTCTAACATGGACATTTGAAAGTATGAATTTGACTTCATGATACTAGAATAGACTCTACCATATCATCACATCGCTCTGAGCTCCACTCTTGATTTATGCTGCCTGCCCCATCGCCTGATAACACCACATGAGCTATTTATTTCTCAGACTATTATTATTATTATTATTATTATTATTATTATTATTATACTATTAATAAATAACATCGTAACAAGAAAAAGGGAACGACTGGAAAAAGGTGAATTAATATTATTGTTTTGTTTTTATTTTATTTTTTAGGATTTTAGTGGTTGCTTTTAACAACATTCATTAACTGACTTAAAGAGTATTGAATATTTAATGTAATTGTAGCATTGTGTTTGTAAAGAGAAAAAAAACCTAGTGAGTTGTGTTTCTTGACTTGTGGAATACCAGTGAAGTGGGCAATCTAGTGCTAATATATATGAGGTCTTTTTTTTTAAGGATTCTTTATTTTGCGACAGCAACAGCAGTCATTATAAATGTTCATTTTAGCATCACCTGTCTTCTGTTGTCTTATTCTTCACCTTCCACCACACTCTGCATCATCACAAGTAACACATCGCAAGTCTGGGGGTGGGTACGAGTGAGTGTGTGTGTGTGTGTGTGTGTGTGTGTGTGTGTGTGTGTGTGTGTGTGTGTGTGTGTGTGTGTGTGTGTGTGTGCGTGCGTGTGTGCGCGCGTGTGTGTGTGCGCGTGCGTGTGTGCGTGTATGTCTAACACCATGCCCATGTTTGGAGATGAGCGAGTGTGTGTGTATGCCTTTGTGTGAGTGTGTGCGTGGATGCACATACCCATACCACGTGTATGTGTTGTGTGTGTGTGTGTGTGTGTGTGTGTGTGTGTGTGTGTGTTGTGTGTGTGTGTGTGTGTGTCTGTGTGTGTGTGTGTGTGTGTGTGTGTGTGTGTGTGTGTGTGTGTGTGTGTGTGTGTGTGTGTGTGTGTGTGTGTGTGTGTGCGTGTGGCTGGGTAACGGTACGTGAGGATGGGGTCGGGGTGGGTGTTATGTCCAGTGTCCACCAACAAGCTAAAACCTGTCAGGTTTCCATGTCCTTGATGGAAGCCCCTGACGTTATAGCTGCAAACCCTCATCATGTGATCTGACTCAACATAACCCCTTCAGTCACCTGACCAACCAAACCAGCCAATCACTGTCCACCACTACCCCTTTCCCCCTGCGCCATCCTTTGCTGCACACCACGTCAGCCCCATGTGATGTTCTCCATCGATAACATACTACTGTCACAATCTACTGTTACATACTGCTGGACCTGAGATAAATACACATTTAGAATGGTGTTTCAAATGTATGTAAAATGTAATTAGTTTTTTGGGTGCGCTTGGTTTTATTTCATGTGGTGTTTTCACCTTTGAGGTGCATAAGGGTTTGGCAAATGGAATGGAATCAAGCTCATCTAAAAGTTTCAACTCATTCTCAAGCTGAACAGACGATTGCTTTCGAACTGCTTGAGGTGTGCTTGTTCAGTTTCACCAACATTTAATGCTATTTGAAACCATTTTAAATCGACGTATTTCAACCCAGGTCTGCATTCCACATTCTACTGTTCATACTACTGTGCGTGCTGCATACTACCTTTACCAGGTCCAATTCCACCTTAACCTGTCTCCATGCCAACCACAGAGGAGCCAGTTGCACGGCAACCGGTTTCACCCACAAACAACACAAAATAAAAAACATCTTCCTCAACTGCCAGAGGCCACGCCCACCTGAATATGATCGTTCCATAGACGAAGAGGTAGAGGAAGAGAGGCTAGGAAGAAGGTGAAGAGAATGAAAAGAAAATAGATGTGATTCTCAGGGTGTCTTAAACGTAGTTCTACTGTTCAGTCTGTTTTTTTTTCTTCTAGTCTCTAACAGATGTCCTGTTGCCCCAAAATGAGCCCAAAGACAGTATTATGTCCTTGACAATGTCCTTGTACGATTGATTGACAACCACTGACCAATTCCTTTCGATCAACTGATTGATAGTATAAATTCTCCTGAGGGACGCTGTGCAGTCAGCCAGGTGAATGAGACTAGCCGACGCTGTAACTAATGTTTACAACCCAAATGAGACCAACAACGCTGTTGAAAAGAATGTCTAGGACTTAAAACTATACGAAAGAAAAGGAAAAAGAGACAAATCTCCGAAGAGTACTTGTTTCTAAAGGATGAGACTTTTTTTTCTCGCTTACTATCTCTATGTGACATGAGGTAATGTAATTCTTTTTACAATCATTGCATGTGAATATTCTTTTGATTTGCAATGAAAATGTTAGAATGGATGGTACTTTTGTGACGTCAGTGGATCGTTGAGACGCCGACGCTAAACAAATCAATGTCGGCATCTTTTTTTTAAAAGTGTTTTCCTGTCACAGTGAGGAGTGCTTATGGACCAATGAATGCTAAATGTGTGACCATAAAAAGCTGTAAAGGTTTTGTTTATTTGTAAATGGTTATGGGTAAAAAAATAAATCATTGAAGCAAATTATCATCTTTAGTCTTAAGGATTAAGCCCCCACACATCTATTCTATAGCCAGTGCCAAAGAGGTACTTTGAAAATGTAATGCAGTCACAATACACTGTGCAGAGGTAAGTTTGATATGCAAAGGTTTAAGATGTGCCAACTGGTATAGAGTACAGAAGTCCTGACGTCACTCGTTCATCCACTGGATCGTGGAAGTAATTTCTCTATGGAGAATAACATTGGGTCATCTTAGAATCGTCTCATATAAGAATTGTGGTCCAAAAATAAACAAACTGTCTCGCCGATATTGTTAGGGAGGTGGCTCTGTATCGTTTATGATAGTCAGTCATATATCATATACTCATATTTCTCTGCTGTCCGGCAGCAACCAGCTAACTCCAAAATGTTCATTTTTCAGGAAATGACAAAAACAAAAAGTGGAGTTAGCTCATCATTGATAAGAACAGCTGAATGGACCTCCAAGCTCACAATGAGGTTGGAGGTCAAAAGGGGGTGGAGCTAACTCCACCCCCCTTTGGTGGAGTTAGCTGGTTTAGCAGAAAGTTTGAGGATCCAATGGAGTTAGCTGGTTTTGTCAGAAGCGCGTTTTAATACGTTTCATTGGTTCAATTTTTTTTTTTATCAACACACAGACGTAATCAATCAATTCAATAGCACTGATTTATGGAAAAAAATGCAAAAGCGGAAACATGGAGTTAGCTGGTTTCTGCCGGACAGCAACGATTTGATACAGTACGAAAACTTAAGTAATTCGGCGGAAGTAACATTAGCGTTTTCTCACCGTCAGTTGATGCTTCATATCCTTAAGAGTCAAACCACCGGGATTATTTGTTTATTTTTGGAACACAGTTCTTATTTGACGCGATATTAAACACGTCTATGGGAATTCAGAATGGGAAGGGGGGGGGGGGAGCGACCCAGGTAGGATGCGTAAATTACGTCAGACTTCGGTGCTCTATTGTGCTTTAAGTTAAAACGTTCATTTATGGATGTAAGGCAAGACAGGTCAACACCATATCCTGAGGCAGGTGAGGAATTATCGAAAGACTTTCTCTTTTCGAGATGAACTATCAGGGTTGTAAACTTCCTTTTCACACATCACCTTCCTCACTGAGGCATCACAGTGTCACATTCAAAAGTGGTCTTTCAATTCTCTGACATATCCATCAACCAACAATCCTCCTGTGCACCAGAGTCATCCAGTCAACAAACACCTGCACCCCCTACATCCGCCATGACTCCACAAACCAACACCACCTGGCACCTGCAACCTCTGCCACCCCCCCCCCCCCCCCCCCCAAAAGAAAACGTCTCAACCTTCTCCATGCACCAGTTAGCGGTGGCTTATTACAGAGTCACACACCCCTGGGCAGTCACTACTCACACCATAGTCTGACCAACCTTTTTTCACTCCTCCCACACACCTCTCTCCATACGCCTCTAAAGAAGTTCCTCCAGCTTACAGTACGACACGAAGGTCACAGACTAATGTGGTGATATACACGGTACACACACTCCTAATATGGACCGAGGGCACTGCAAATGGGGAATCACATTGGGTCGTCCACAACTGGGCAGCTAAATTAATCACATTTCCAAATCCCCCAAAATGAGACCAAAATTGACCCCTGCGATATGCTGAAGCAATGTCAGATATGCGTTATGTGCCTTAGTTCAACTTCAGAAGGACCTAGGAGGTAAGTTATTATGAGGAATTCTTTACCCTGAGGTTAAATGGTGTTTTTGCACTTGACACAGTAGCCAGAAAGAAATATCAGTCCACATGGAATGTTTACATGATGTAAAGAGGTACTGAGAAATGACTAAAACATGTGTGTGTTCAGATTTTCTATTTTCTAACCTATCCTGTCCATTATGGAGCAAATAAAGAATTACTGTATCTCTGGAAGGATAGTAAATTGATACTGAATGAGTGTTCATTGGTAACTAATAAAATCGAAATTACAATAAATGTGTCAAAGCTAAGATCAGTAACACCATATGAAACATCTGTAAAATTGTTAGATTTTTTTTTAAATTCCTTTTAACAGGACGTTCATGAAAGTCCTTGCGGGCTTGTTTCCAATGAGGGCCTGTGAGCGATTAGGGGTTAAGAGTGTTGCTCAGGGACAAATTTCATTTCATCGACACATATGCTGGCCTGGCCTGGAATCGTAACTGTGGCAACCAGGGGCCTGTTCCTCAAAAGGTGAATTAGAGCTAAAGCCTGGCTTTACCACCTATCCTGGCTTAATTTAGCCAGGATTAGAGCTGAATCGGTTCCACAAAAGCTGAATTATCTTGAAGATTAGTTTAGCCAGTTCACCCTGGCTAAGTTTAGCCTTATCCGATTCCACAAAAGAGAATTGAAGCAAGCCTACCTTAGTTACCATGGCAATTTAGCTGTGAAGTTAGCCTGGTCAGGAGCAGGCTAACAGCCAAGCTTACTTAATCCAGTGCCTTGTTCTTCAAGTTTTTCCACAGTTAATTCAAAACATGTGTTTGTATATGGACTCATTTTAATGACCTTGCATTCAAATAAAATGAAATCAATACAATAAGATATAATCAATGTAATTATATTACTGAAATAGTGTGTGACCATGAATCATAATTGTTTTACAATGACTCATGTGATATGTCATTGTCACTCTGTTAACACTATAGTTCATATTGTTGTTAGATGTTTGATAATATATTACCAATTTTTTTCAATATTATAAAAAATGTCTAACACATACATATACATATATATATATATATATATATATATATATATATATATATATATATATATATATATATATATATATATATAAATTATTAGTTACGGGTTTAAAGGAGCCTCTTTGTAAGTCAATAAGGAGCATATTTTAAATTATCAATTTCTAGTCAATGGAGAAATTATTTTTAATTTCTTGTCCACCTTTGGAGTTACATCATGATGGCAAGGTAACTACACAACCCAAACCTCTACCAAAGTGGTCTTGCAAATGTGGGGTTATTGTGTGTCTCGTCCCGTCCCCCGCTCATCCCGTCGCGGTCAACCCCCCCGTCCCCCCCCGTCCCGTCCCGTACGTGCGTCCCGTTGCGGCCCCCGTCGCAGTACACCGCCCGTACCCCCCGCCCCGCCCCGTCCCGTCCGTCCCGTCCGTCCCGTCCCGTCCGTCCGTCCGTCCTGTTGCCCGTCCGTCGCAAACACACACACACACACACACACACACACACACACACACACACACACACACACACACACACACACAGTCTCACACACACACACACACACTCTGTGTGCTTGCAATACTTTGCCACGCTTTCTCCCTGGATTTATTAATAACGGCCGTGTTTCCTTTTCTGTTGATAACATGTTTCACTTCCTCATATGCTTGCATGAGCTGCTGCTGTTCGGCCACAGAGAAAAACGCTGCTCGAGTTTTGTTCCCCGCTGCCATGATTGGTCAAGTTCAAGGAATCTGCGCTCGAGTTCATGGTCTTTTATAGAAATACGTCGCTGGCGAATCGCCGCCCATTCAGCCTGGCTTCATTATCCTGGCTGGACACAGCCTGGCTTGACATAGCCTAGCTCGACAAAGTCGCTCCTTTTCAGCCTGGCTTGGCGTTCGAGGAACGGAATAAACGAGGCTTTTCGGACCCGACTTTGTCAAGCCTGGATTTGGCTTAAGGCCAGGCTTATTTAATTCACCTTTCGAGGAACAGGCCCCAGGGCCTCTGGCTCCCTAGGCGGGCTCACTAACCACTCAGCTATGGCCGCCCCATGTCATGATCTAATCAGTGACTTTGCTGTAATCTGATTACGTTTTAACTGGAGTGTCTATGTTCCTCAACCCTACAGTATGTTACCTATGTTGGTAACATAGGTAATCCTAACCACAACCCCGATCCTATCCCCAACCCCAAACCCAACCTGAGGGAACATAGGGCAGAGGGAACATAAGACTGACCCATTTTTACAGTATAGCATTTCAAGTATATTTGTTTGTGACCTGATAACTACAATGACCTTTCTGCTGCAATCCCTGTAGCCTACATGGGAACTGTTACTCACCTACTTAACTCTTAACCACAACACAGCCTGTGAGCTAACCACTACAGGAAACTTTACAAAGGAGCATCTTTTGCTGTGATATTCTGTTGCCCTATTTCTGGATAGACAGATAAAGAGCAAGTACAGATCGGGCAGCTTTCTGCAACCACAGAACAGCCGGCGTGACAGCTACAATGATAAAGTAGCTCTTCTTCTCCTATAGGCCTGATACCCCTTATAGATCTGAGCCCGCTGTAAAACTAGGGCGCTAGGCTACTGCTACCATCTGTGTGTCGGCTGCAACAATTAGACAGTCCCAGAAGTGCCAAACCTTATAGTGCAGACAGTTGGCAACCAAAAAAACAGGCCTGAGAGATAAGACTTAGAGTAATTGAAGTTAATAATTATATATTTGTCCAGGGTACATGGCTCCAGTGGTGTTATTATTAAGAATAGCTCTATATATGTAGGTGTTACTGGCTAGTCATCCGTCTTTGTCAGCATTTACCACTGGTACCATAGCTAATGATGCACACAGCACCTCCAGGGGTCTGCATATTGATTTCCCTTCCTCCTCATCTGTTCTTTTCACTTCTTTTTTTGTGTTCCCACTTTTCATTTGGAGTCTAAGAATGGATCCTGTTAATCCCCAAAGGAGTTGCTCCCTGGAATTCCCAAGTTGTTCCGGGTGGAAGATGGATGGTTTCTAGTGTACGTATAACACATAACACATAATGTGTTATACTTATACTTGGCTCGTTATGGCAGATATAGCCTACCCATACAAACCCAACTCCATTCATAATGGGAAAACAAATTGCACTGTGACAGAATGGGCATGGCACAGTACATTACCTTTAACCACGTAAACCCTGTATACGTAAAATAGCGGAAAATGACCTATGTACAAGCTCACAGCGCATTGTGAGTTTATATGAAACTTTAACTATTATGACATGCCCGGAATAGGGACACTGGGTTTCATCTGGTTAAGCAGTGAAAATATGACAAAGAAACGTGTTATACTGGTGCATTCTTGTCCAGATGCTTAAAGGTGGTGTAAATGATAGGTATTTTAGGTTTTCTTTTTAATGTTAAAGCTCTATATTCTGATAGTATTCAATGCCATAAAGTGTTTGTACAGTAACAGGGGTCTCCTGTCTCAGCAGCACTTTACTTTTCCAGAAAAAAACCTTTTCAGGTGGGTTGCCAATGTCATCCAGTCATGAGAGAGAAACCATGTATCTGCTTCACTGTGTTCAATTTGTTTTATAGTTCCAATTTTGCCTGTTCATTTTTGTATTTTGATTTTGCTTCATCACTTCCAATTTCACTTGTTATCCTGTGTATGAGTTCTCTCTCCTGACGGGATGAAATTGGTATCTGACCTGAAAGTCAAGATACCAGTTCTGTGTACTAAAGAGCTGGAGAGATGGGGAGACTACTGTTACTGAACAAACACTCTATAGTCTATAGCAATGATTAATATCGGAATATAGAGATATTTAACACTTTTTTAACAACAACAACAACAAGAAAATCACCCACAACACCTTTAAAACAGATGACCCCAATACTGATGTTGGATGGTGAATTAATGTAATGCAATCATACGTTCTGTTGTATGGAGCGTGGAACCATTTCTACGCTCTCAGAGTTAGATTAACACTGATGATACTGCAGTGTAGAGATCAAAATGGTATAAAATGGGGGTCCGTGGCCCAATGCATATCAAACTGGGGGGTCCTTAAAATAACGGTATTTTAAGGATAATGGTTGAGAATCACTGCTATACCTGTAAAAACCTAACTCTTAACCACTGGTATACAGTTTCCAACAGAATATCCTTAACTCCCGGCACAAAGAGAGAGAGACTGTTTTGCCAAAACAAACAGCAGATGTTTTAATTAGTAAGAAATACACATGGCACTTAATCCATGGTGAATCAACTCTGAGCCATGAAGTCTAATTGAATTCCTGGTAACTAAGCAGGTTCAATTCTACACAGGTCTGTTCAGGGACAGAGGCTGTCTCAGCTCCGTCACAGAGCTGAGACAGAAAGATGAGGCTAAACTTCAAAATGTGTTTATTTCATGGAATGTCACAAAAGTAATTAATGTTCTTCATGTGCAAAACTTTGCACCAATGCTTTCAGAATTGTTGCCGGCGTGAAGTAAAGAGCATTATGAAATCTTACTGTGGCAATGAGCTGTCTTTAAACCTTTGTTTACTCAGATTTGCCATTTGGGAGAAATGAATAATAAGAACAATACAACTATTAATATTTTAAAAAATACTTTTCTTTTTTAATGAAACCCTATATTATAAGGTTCAGGTACTTTTCTTTTTTTAATTAAACCCTATTATAAGGTTCAGTGATGAAACAAATAATGATGAGTATTCCATTACCGGACTATTTAACATAAAAACCAGCAAGGAATTAATTTTCAGATTATAAGGCTATTGCATAGAATAGCGTTCCTTTGTTGGGAAAAAAATGCTTTTTTATGTAATGTGTTTTGTATCAGATTCAAAGTTGATTACTTAATATTTTGATAAGATATTGGATGGTGAAAAAACTATAATTTATAAACTAATACAATTTTAAATTGAAATGTCTATTTTTGGCACACAAAAAACAACAAACAAAAGAAAAATATTAATATCTGGACAGAGTCCAGAGTCTGTAATTCCAGAATCTCTGCTAGATGCAATCAAGATTATAGGGTTGATATTTACTCTATAGGCTAACATTTTACCAGGGCATGTCTTCGTTTGTGAACAATCCCTCTCTCTTATTCTATTCTTCACTGGACTGATGGCTTTCCATCTCCGAATGTCAAGTTTCTGGAATAAGGAAACGCTGGATTTATTCCATTCATCGACAAGCATGTCTTTCTAGAATTGTAGAAGCACACATGTTTCATGGATCCTGTGATCATGAGGGACCATGATAAACTAACTAAATTGAGCTATCAGTTACATTTGCTCATGTAACCACTTAAACCCTAGCAGAACTTCAAGCACACAATGACTTCTATTTTGGTTGAATGTTCACCCCAGAATAGGGATGCTATAGGGGTCATGTGATAAACCACTTGAACCCCATATGGTCTGACCGGAGTCCCCCAGAGCTCTATGCTAGTGTATTTTCAGATTTCTGTTATTGTGGGGAAAGCTTTTGCAGAGAATAGCCGATCGACAATTTGCTATTTTCTGCAAAAGCCTTCTGTTGTCCAGGGAGATGATCAAGCCCCACAATCAGGATGCTGGGGGTTTAAGTGGTTAACTAATTTAACTAAACATACTCAATGCTCCCAAAGTGGAGATACAGTACATGGTTTTCTCTCGGTTGTAGGGATTTCTTCGTTCCAATGTCATTGTGATTATACTCTTCATATTAACGATACCAGGCAACAGTGTTTTCGTCAGGGGTTTCTGGGCATCTGCTGAAGATGAGCATACAGTAATTCCAGAGCACACATAGATTGTAATTATTCTCAAAGATTCCATCATTTGATACATATTTCCTCATTATTAAACAGACAAGATATTGACATGACCTCTCAAACATGACACACACATAATTGAACAGTCTTGTTAATGTATTAACATAGAATAATTAAAGAAGCTATTGCACTACTAATAAGATTAGGATATCACCTAAATTATTAAAAATGTTAGCCCTTCTGAAAGTTAGCTTAGATACAAAACAAATCATCAGTTCACATATTAGCAGCATCTGTGCAAATATAAATTTGTATGCCATTGTTCACCATTCACTTTCATTCAGAGTTATTCTATCATTTTCAAAATGCCAGCCAGCTAAGCAAAATAATGAACAATGATTGTACTTTTTGTATGTTTCGTTTTGCTGTGGTAACACTTCTAACCCTTATTTACAAATACATATCCATATATTTGCATCCAATTCATAAATGTTCCAAAAACTACATCTTTGTTTGATAGTTATTATGTGTGTATAAATATAATGAGAATAAACATTTAATTGCGATGCAAAAGCTGTGATAAAAAAACAACGAACACTGTAGCTTGTACAGTGATTTCTTTATCAATTTTATGGTACATGATGTTCTGCAATTTTGCAGTTGTTGTTTGTTCTTTTTTATGTTTTGTTCTGAGCATACGCTTTAATAAATACATTTTCTACTGTTTAATTGGGACGTGTGTTTGATGTGCCCTTCCTGACATTTAATAAATAATCTTTTGGTGGTGGCACAACTACAGTTTCTTGTCAGAGTCACAAGGAACTTTGCTTTGATATCAATTTACGCTCACAAAACCATCTAACAAGGGGCATGAGAGCATATGGGCATGCAGGCAACACAGGGGCTTTACTGTATTCAGTGCAACAGAACAGTGCAAAATATACAGCAGATGCAGACCATACATAGTTACGACAACTTATGCTATATATGCTATTATTTGTTGTTATTCCCAGACAGTATGTTGCGTGGGAAAGGAAAAAGACAAAGTCAAAGTGCTCAACACGCAGATGTGAACATAAAAAAAAACGTTTTTTTTAACAGCGAGGCCCCTCCGGTAGCAGTTAAATATGACGTTTGATGATGTTTTCTCTTCAGAATGAAGTGAAACATAAATGAAAAGGTGACCCCCCCCCCCCACACACACACACACACACACACACACACACACACACAGTTTGTGGAGTTACGTGGAAGCCTCTCTTTCATTGCAGTTGTGTTTTAATAATTAATTATTTTGAGAGCTACGGTATACAGGGTGTATTTTGATTTGTGTGGGATGAGAATATAGGAATGCCTGCTCTTCTCACTCTGCGGGAGCAGAGAGAGAGAGAGAGAGACAGAACAGTCGCCTCCAGAGGCTGCTGTGTGGGCTGAGGAGGATGGATTTGCATAATGAAAATATAGATCATTTTCTCTCCAAGGTTCTGTGGCATGCCAACGCAAAGCAATCTTATATACATGTGAGAAAGAAGTGCTATGACTGTGCGTGCGTGTGTGTGCGCATGCACGCTCATATGCGTCTCCGTGTGTGATTGTGTGAAGGACAGAGGGATTGGTTGTACGTACCATACATCACAAATGTGTACTGTATGTGTCCATGTGTGAATATCATGTGTGTGAGAATGAGAAGAAAGGGCAGGATTAGTTGTGTACCCCCACATTTTCATAATAGGCTTTTCTTTCATTCCGTGCGGTTGTTGTGATCCAGAGAATTGCTCTAAATTATGAAATCCTGGCAGCTACAGCCCTGACAGCAATATGTGTAAAACACATCACTTCCAAGCTGAATACGTCACTTTTGTCAAGGGACATAAGCCCTGTCACCCATACTACATAATAAAGGACTTGCTAGCTGCCAAGTCATTTGTAACACGTCCTATTGATTTATGGAAAATATTACTTTTGCTAAATCTGTAATATAGTGGTTGTTGATGAATGTGGCTCTCAAACAATGCAATTAACACTGGCTCAAATAATTATATGTATGGTAAGAAATAGGGCTGCACGATTAATCAAGCTTAATTGAAAATTGTCATTTTGGTTTTCACAATTATTTAATTGTGACACTTGGCAATTAATTCAAGGCCATTATGTACTACTTGGCAAAATATATTCATAATTGTGTAGCCCTAGTAAGGAATGTTTTTTTTTGCTAATCCTACCAAAGAATTTAAAACGTCACAAGCACATGGATGGTCCAAGCTTTACATAAATTGATACAATATTCTGAAAGTGGAGTCCGGGGACCATCAGGGTTCCTTGGGGGGGGGGGGGGGGGGGGGGGAGTTCCAGGGGGTCCCCAGCTAAATGATTGATAGTTAGGAACCAAATACTCTTACAGATCTGTAACTCTGAGAGTGTACAAATGGAACCAAATGGATCCTTAAGGATCCATTTGTACACTGTTAGAGTTATGGGGAGTCCATGGCCTAATAATGCATAACAACCTGGGGGTCCTTGAAATGAAAAGGTTTGACAACCACTACTGATTTAGGAGATGCTTTACCCGAGAGCAGGTGCAACAGTAGCATGCAGTATGGTTAAAAGGTTTGTTTTTCACCAATATTAAAAGCAGTCAAAAACACAGTGAAAGGGTCACAACAACAAGACACACATTATAATTAACTGTTACGCTAATTAACTGTTCAGTCAGAAAGGTTGCATCATTCATTTGTACCTTAATGACAAAACCAGCTAATCATTATTTCTGAAGTAGGCTACCTTCAAATAACAATTCCGTCAAGGGCATATCAAATAGATACACTGTATACCGCATAATATTGTAAATTCGTTAATCACACCATATTTCAGAAAAAGTAACAGTTAAACTGTTCTGTTGACTTTTCTGCCTGACTGTCCTCAGATTGACACATTGTCCTCTGCATGGGACAGTTGGTTCATTGGCTTGTCTGCTTTCTGATCCTAGACAGAAAGTCATCCGACTGTGTGGCTTTTCAAGTGAAAACCAAACAGAACAGAAAATAGCCTTGTTCACAGCTGTACACTGGGTTTGTTCATGCTGACCGTAATGGAATTAATTTGTGTTGCTTTGCCCTATTTGGGGCGAAAGGACCTTCGGTCTGTTTAGCTTGATGTATAAAGCCTGATTGGATAATAGCAAGATATACTTTGCTGTACGACCGTTCGCCAAAAGTTTAACTTCAAAATAAGTGAATGTCGGTGACTGACACAGTTATATGATGAATTATACATTAGGCTTAACTGTTCAGTAGATGAGACCCCTGTCCAGCCATCCCCTCACCAACTGATTATAGACCAGCTGTCCTTCTGTCTGAGTACCATCCTGCCTTTCATGTCCTCTACTGGCTCCATAATACATTACATTTTCTACGTACTATTCCTTTATATATAGAGGATGATTCTCTAAACCATAGAATAGAATAGAATAGAATGTTCTGGGGAGGTGGTATAGAATAAAAAATATACAAGCTACATCAAAATAAGTAATACATCATGACAAGACTTTTCAAAAAAAGCTCCTCCGTGGCACAAGAAATGTTAATGGTAATGATCAAATCCAATGAAATACTTTCTGTCTGACACTAAATATGTCTTTGGCTGTTGTGCAAAAATGTCTCACATGGTCCCTGGTTGCTACAGTCTTATTCTGTACTTGCCCTGAACAATGTCCTTGTGCTGTATTATAGTCCACCTGTCTCTGAGACTCCCAGAACATCATGCACCGCCAGGGGACATTATTCTTTGAAACCCTGCGCCTCTAAATGGTTTGCTGCTTTTTATTTAAAGAACCATTACCGCTTCCATGTAACACCTGGTCCTCGGAAAGTTCTTCACTTCCACATTCTAAGAGTGCTTTAACTTTTCACATCACTTATATTACAATAACAAATGACTTATAACTTGTGCTTGTACTCTCACTCTCACTGTACACTTTCTAGCTCACTATATATGTGTAAAAACTCAAGTCTACTGTCATAGTGTTGACCAAGGGGTTCTGCCCTGCCCTTCCCAGCACCCTAGCCCGGTCCACCTGTCTCTGAGACTCCCAGTGCATCAGAACAGCCCCGCCACAAGTCATTAACTAGTCAGTGGTGGAAAAAGTACTCACGTGTTTTACTTAAGTAAAAGTATCAATACTGCAATATAAAAATACAAAAAAAGTCCGGAATTCAAAATGTACTTGAGTAAGTATTGTATTGGCAAAAGTATTGGCATCACAAAGTAAAAGTACTCATTATGCCCCATTTCAAGTTTTCAAATGTATAAAAATCTTTTGAAAATAGAAGATCTACAAGCTCACAATGCGTCGCATTGCGACGCATTGTGAGCTTGTAGAGTGAGCTTGTAGCTTGTGAGCTTGTCGGCTATTTTCAAATGGCCGAATGGCTGAAGTGGTTAGTGTATGTTTTGTACTAATAATCAAAATCTAAAAAGTAACTAGTAACTAAAGTTTTCAAATAATTGTAGTGGAGTAAAAGTACAATATTTGCCTATTTATTACAATATTTGCCAACATCCTGAGTATACACAGTTCTACAACTTTCAGATCATGTGAAATGCTGTATAATGTTAACTTGTTTGCCACTAAAAGCCATCGTTATTGTAACATTTTAAGGAACTATCAGTAAAGATTGCATGTAATATTTACTGTGTTTTTATTAATGAATGACTGACTGTGTTGTAACAACCAAATCTTCAGTTAGTCATTCATTGTAATAATAGCAACTGGCAAACAACAAAGGCTAGTGGAAATGTTGAGGGGTCAGCTAATTAAGCGCTCTAAATTTGCTATAGTCCACCTGTCACTGACCCCTCCTGGGAGACATTCATCTTCTCACTGGTTGAAACCAGTTCAACCCCGCGTGAAGAGAGCACACACCATATATGTCGCTATCGGGCAGAAACATCCCATCTCCATATTCTAACTTTTTGTGTTTTTTCGTAAATTAACGCCTTACTTGATCATACTACAGCGTCACACCAAAGCATCAAAAGTAGCAGATCTACAAGCTCGAAACGCGTCGCTTCACGCCGCGTTTCGAGCTTGTAGATCTGCTACTTTTGAATTTAAATCCTGAAGAGTAACAGTTTTGGACATATGAGGTTTCCACCCGATAGAGACGATATACAGCAGGACCAGACTAGACCAGAAATAGTTGCAGATGTGACGCGTTGTGATAGATCAATATAATATAATCTAATATATAGATAAATAGACGATGTAGATCGTCTATTTCCGGTGGGTGACAGGTCCGTCACGCAACAAAGTACGTATCGGGCTTAAATAATAAAGAACAGGCCAACGAAATGTATCCACATGAGTTCTGACATGAAGGAGTTAATATAAGACTAGTGTATGTATAGACATGATGGAGACAAGGAGTTCACACAGAATTAAATGTCTTAGATCTATACGGTATGTAGACTTTACTGGGATCTTGGCCTGTTAAGACTTTCATCAGAGCAAGAGTGAAAGAAGTCCCAGCTCTAGTGGGCAATATAATATTCACTGCAAGGTGGAGACACCCTTTTCGAGATAAGCCATCTCTTCCTACTGTACCTTTTCTTCCTTTAATGGCGAGTGCACACTGTGGAGAATGTATATGCAACGCATGTGTTTTGTGCACAGTAAAATCGAGTTAATTTGAACTCTTGAGGTTGTAAGAATGGACCCAAATGGGCCATTCTCGAATGAACTCACATGGTCCAGGATTTGTCAGTTTGACACTTAACTCGAGTTAAATAACATTGAGGATTTTTAAGTGGTATGTGCCTTCGGGGTGGGCGTCGTTGTATTGGGGTTTGGTTGCTGGTTAGATCAGTGCTTCCCAAACGTTTTAGCTCAAGACCCAAAAGAGAAATTTGCCCGAGACCCTAACTAGGGAAAATAGCATATCTACAAGCTCACAACTTTGAGCTTGTAGATGGGCTATTTTCAGTACTTCTTAACGTTTTATTTAATATTTTTATTTATAGAAATTATTTTATTTATTAAATACTTTTGAAATATGTTGGAATTTATTTAATTGATGAAAAGTTGTGATTTTTTTAAAATAATATATATATATATTTTTTTTTAATGGAAGACACAAAAAAGGGGGATATTTAATCGCGACCAAGGGCCCAGCTTCCTGCTTTGAAATTGACTCGAATAAGGAAGAGAGTTCAAGTGACAGTTCATCTGCTGGTGTCAGAAAGAATGTATCTCAATGGAAGCGTATGGGTCTTTGACGAACTTTAGACTTGATTTTCTTACCTTAATAAACATTGTCATAAATACTATATGCTTCCAGTCGCTAGTTTAAAGTCTCCTTTCAATCATCATGATATGCGTTTTGGTAAATTAAGGTCCCATTTATTTTAAAATTGACGATAAAGTAGGCTATGCTCTAGGAGGGGCGGGATGATTTGATTGACAAGCTACACAACCAATAGCATTCATTCCCCGCCCCCGCTCTTGATTGACAAGCTACCCAACCAATACTGGTCTGGTGGCATTCTGCAGGATATGACGCGATATGATGCGATTCCTGAACAATCGGCTTCATTTACAGTCTGTAGAAACCAATGGCCTCACTTTGTCCATTCTTTTTATACAGTCTATGCTCGCGACCCAAACAAATTGGTCCGCGACCCAAACATCTAATCCACTGTTTGGGAAACAGTGGAAATGACCTGTGATGCGTGTGCATAATGCATGTGCATGCTGGCAACTGGATGGGAAGTTGGCTCTGGTCTATGGAGGAGACAGTGGGATCTGGCTTATGATTGCTTTCATCTCATAGACTGAAAGCCCTACCATTATTCTTTCGTCATACCAGTTACCACGAGTGACACTGCAGAGTCACATAATCCGTCAACGCACAGACAGGTACACTAACGGAGTCACAGCAGGACAAGACTAAAGGTAGGCCTATGCCGATTTAAGACAAAGTTAGGAAGAGAATAAACTGCAAGACTGAGTGGAATATGACAGATTTAGTGGTTCGGTGATCTTGAACTCATCTTGAATCACAGCTCTCTGCCAACCTCCCCTTTTAAGTTAATATGCTTCCTCTGCATTTAATAATAGAATGATATTCTTATCAAGCTAAGTGGTCTGGGATAAAGAGGATGAAAGGGACTGCAGTCTTTATTGCTTAAAGGTAAATGGAGAAAGGCAACTTAAACCATTAAGACCGGGAACTCATCTGTGTGTCATTTTTAGATTTATTTGGCTATTCAAAAATAGCAGATTTACAAGCTCATAGCGTTGCTCCGAGTGCCGTGCTATGAGCTTGTAGATTTGCTATTTTGGGGGAAAAGAATCTTGAACATTTGTGCATATCTTCGAATATATATATAATTTTTTTACTCAAATCTTTGCTTCTGGTGGTCCCTGGAACTAAATATTTTGAGATGGGGTCGTCCTTGAAATGAAACAGTTTGAGAACTACTGATATTATAGCAACATATTTTTTTTTTTTTTAAAGAGCTGGTGCCATGTTTTTGCACTTTTTCTGTTTTTCATGTGTCTATGAGGTTGATAGAACTTCATAAAGCCCCCCGGTGGTGTTTTTATGGTGTTTTATGTCTTCTCTGACTATTTGGAGTTTCTTCCTGGAGGCTGAAACCTTGAGGGTCAAACGTGCCAATAGAGAAACAGCGCTTTAGTGACATCACAAAGCCATACCCTCCCCCTCATTATCATAACACAACAGGTGTGGGCATGAGGAGGAGGAGGGACTAGGACAGGTGGGTGGTGCTAAGGTGGTGGAGGAGGTGCTAAGGTGAGAACCAGGTATACTTAATGAACTGGAGGCGTGTCCACATAAAAACATAATTTTAACCATTTCTGTACACTTTTTTTTTGTTGAAAAAAATCCGTACATAATAATAATACCTTATGATCAGGTTTTAGGGTTGAAAAATATCATGGCACCCCATCTTTAAGGATTTAGAAGAAGTCCCCAGAAGCAAAGATTTGAGTAAAAAATATTCGCTTTAAAAATATATATATATTCAAAGATTTGCACACATTTTCACGATTTGTATATCTGCTATTTTCCAATAGCCAAAGTATAAAATAATGGTTTAAGTGGTTACACAGATGCGTACCCGGTTTGGGTTAAAGGTTCTATGACATTCATTTTCACTTTTTTAATTTTTTATGTTTTTTGGGGGGTTTTATGACCTCAATTACACCCAAAAAATCTGTACTTTAAACATTCAGTGGATTGTCTGTGGTCTGGGGTTTTCTGAATAATTAGGCTGTCAAGTAATCTGAGCTTGGGCAGTGAAGTCACAGGCCATTAATCCCGCCCACTATCCTCCTCGCCCCTCCCCTCTCCTATCCTTTCCTTTGGGGGGGGGGGGGGGGGGCGGAGCAGAGGCGATGATTGACAGGCAAAATCCCTCAACAGCGACACCCGCAGGCAAAGATTTCTTTTTTCATTGCAGTTGAAAAGGCTTTAGAAATGTGAGAGAAAAACACCTGCCATGGATCACTGGAGTGGATTTTTTTGTTCAAACTTTTTATACACGTTTGAAGGACCATGACAAAGACTTTTAATGTGTTGTAAAACTGAATGTCATGAAACCTTTAAGGGTTTCATTACAAAATGCAAAACATTTTTAGACAAGAATAAATCATGTTAGTGTGTGAAAGTTAAGCTCATACAGGATACAGGATATACAAGTGACATGAAACAAGTGATGACACAAAAAGAATGAGCAGACAAAATTGGAATGGGAACAATATAAAATTGAAGTTGATAAATGATATGAGATGGGATCTCTCCTCTGATTGGATGAAAATTGGTATCCTGACCTGAAAATGTACTGTATTTTCTGTTAACTAAAGAGTTGGAGAGATGGGGAAACAACTAAAATATATCACTTACCTTTCAAATAAAATGTTGCGGCTAAGCTAAGACCTTTGCTAAAATATATAACATGTTCCAAGGGTCATACAGCAAATGACTTTTAAATGCTTCTCACTATTTTTGCCAGGGTAGGTGTCACATTTTTCAACTGTTGTAATTCTTCACTGCGTGCCCTTAATGCTTTAACCATCACAAGCAAATTCAGAGATAGGGTCCAAAAGGGACTTGGACCACTGCTGTTTTTTCCTAGCACACACTAAGCAGACCTGGATGACATTTTATAATGGTTCTGAACACCAGTGGGCGGGGTGTACATATAAAGACAATTAAGTTATGTCGGATAAGATGCCAATCACAGAGTCACAGAGAGGCAGTGGCGTTCTGTACTTTTTACAATTTTGAGTATTTCCAATTTTCTGTACTTTTACTTCTACTCGCCTACATCTCAGGGGAAAATATTGTACTTTTAGTTTTACTCCACTACACTTATTTGAAAACTTTAGTTACTAGTTACTTTGTAGATTTTGATTATTATTACGAAACATACATTAATCACTTCAGCCCTATATACATTTTGGCCATTTGAAAATAGCCAATCTACAAGCTCACAATGGGTCGCGATGCGACGCATTGTGAGCTTGTAGATCTCCTATTTACTAAAGATTTTTTGACATTTTACTTTTTCACTTTCTACTTTTGGTACTTTAAGTAGGCTACATTTTGACACCAATACTTTTGTACTTTTACTCAAGTAAATTTTGAATTCCTCTACATTGAGTACCTCTACATTGCAGTATTTATACTTAAAATACGTAAAGAAATTGAGTACTTTTTCCACTACTGCAGAAAGGTACAGTAAATATATACAAAAAACTGTATCAAACCCCTCCCTCTGGGCAGTCAAAATAAATAAAAACAAACACTAACAATAATTAACTAGAAGGTACTGTTCCTGAAGAAACAGTGTGGGATCGCTAAGAATGTTGATGGTATTGAGTATTGATAGTGTTAGTAGAGTTAAAGGTTTGAAAGGTTTAAAGGTTTTAAAGGTTTTAAAGGTTTTAAAGGTTTTAAAGGTTCTAAAGTTTTGAAAGGTTCTAAAGGTTTGAAAGGTTTAAGAGGTTTGAAAGGTTTAAGAGGTTCTAAAGGTTTGAAAGGTTCTAAAGGTTCTAAAGCTTTGAAAGGTTCTAAAGGTTTGAAAGGTTTGAAAGGTTTGAAAGGTTTGAAAGGTTTGAAAGGTTTGAAAGGTTTGAAAGGTTTAAGAGGTTCTAAAGGTTTAAGAGGTTCTAAAGGTTTGAAAGGTTCTAAAGGGTATTTACTTTAAATTATTTTTAGTCACTTTATTTACTTTAAAGTATTTTTTACTAATTTTTACAACTTTTAAGTATTTTTACTATTTTTTTCAACTTTTAAGTATTTTTACTCATGTTGAGTACTTTTAAGTATTTTTACTCAGTATAAGTACTCTTAAGTATTTTTAATCAAGGTACTTACTTTAAAGTATTTTTAGTCACTTTATTTACTTTAAAGTAGCTTTTACTAATTTTTACAACTTTTAAGTATTTTTACTCTTTTTATCAACTTTTAAGTAATTTTACTATTTTTTTCAACTTTTAAGTATTTTTACTCATTTTGAGTACTTTTAAGTATTTTTACTCAATATAAGTACTCTTAAGTATTTTTTACTCAAGGTATTTACTTTAAAGTATTTTTAGTCACTTTATTTACTTTAAAGTAGCTTTTACTAATTTTTACAACTTTTAAGTATTTTTACTCTTTTTATCAACTTTTAAGTATTTTTACTATTTAAAAAGTGAAATATCTCTAAAAGTACAAATTATTTCAAATAATTCTAATGGTAGCCAATATGTCCTAAGTAGGCTGAACGTTATAGAGTTGGAACGGAGTTTCTATCTAAAAGTATGAATTTCTCCATTGAAATGAATGGGAGTTTTTTAGAAGTAAAAAGTGAAATATCTCTAAAAGTACAAATTATTTCAAAAATTCAAATGGTAGCCGACATGTCCTGAGTAGGCCGAACGTTGAAGAGTTGGAACGGAGTTTGTAGCTAAAAGTATGAAGGACTAGTTAGCCGTCAAAAAACGGTGGTGAAGATAACAGTAGTGTGATCGCTTTAGCGATCCCACAATGATAGGAGGACTTTAGGACTTAATCAATGTTGGACACAAAGTATGTTTCTAAAGCATGATTATTTCATAAATCCTTTGCATAATAATATTGCCCGTACTTTCACAACATTCAATATACCTGAAAAAAAAAGAGGAACCTTACATACAAAAACCATGCTCCAACCAACCCTAACTCAAGTCGTTTCCTTAGCACAGGGGTAGGCAACCTTTATTATCAAAAGAGCCATTTTTGGCCCAAAAATGTATTAAAAATTGTTCTGGAGCCGCAAAATATGTTATTTATTTATTTGTGCTTTTTCAGTTTTTTAAATATTACTTTTTTATTGTTTGCTATACCATTAACCCATTAAGACCTGGAACTGTGTCATTTTTAGATTTGAGCTAAAAAGCATTATTTTACACTTTGGGCTATTCAAAAATAGCAGATATACAAGCTCATAGCGCGGCACCGAGTGCCGTGCTATGAGCTTGTAGATCTGCTATTTTTGAAAATTCGTGAAAATGTGTGCAAATCTTTGAATATATATATTTTTAAAGCGAACATTTTTAACTCAAATCTTTGCTTCTGAGGGGTCCCTGGAACAAAATATTTTGATGGGGGTCCACGGCCAAATACATATAATTTTGGGGGTCCTTGACATGAAAAAGATTGAGCACCACTGATATAGAAACATACGTTTTTCAGAAAACTGTTGCGATTTAGGAGACATGTAGAATCGGCTTCAGGTCTCAATGGGTTAAGCCAGCAGCGTTGGTGGTGAAAGCAAACAAACGTCCTCCAAGCATTAATACATTCTTTATTTTCCTTCAATAATTTGTTTCTTATTTTTATCTGGTGTATAGGTGCCACTTTTTTCTTTACAAAAGGAGAATGTAAGAATAACTTTATGCCTACTACAATAATAAATTATTATTAAAATGTAAAAAAACAAACAAGAAAACCTCTTATTATTCCTTTACATACTTCTTTGCCCAAGCAACTGGGAGCCACGGGAGAGGGCCAAGCAGTGCGGCTCTAGAGCAGCAGGTTGCCTACCCCTGCCTTAGCAGGTAGTATGCCCTCGTGATAATAGCTATTCAGCTGTGTATCTTTGCACGGCACGCTCATTTCCAGCACCAGCCTACTTCACATACGGTATACACATACAGGTACATGTGTTCACATGTTAGGAGCATGTGAGCAGCTTCACTGAGCCTTACAGCAGTGGCGTCAGTTCAGCAAAAGCTAAGGTATAAGGCAAGGTTAGGGTTGCTAACCAGAGATTCAAATAAGGGACACCTATCCGCGCGGCAGACATTTATTTTGGGGGTCAAACCCCCCAAAACTCCTGA
The DNA here is from genome assembly GCF_963280865.1 of Gymnoscopelus braueri. Classification (NCBI taxonomy): domain Eukaryota; kingdom Metazoa; phylum Chordata; class Actinopteri; order Myctophiformes; family Myctophidae; genus Gymnoscopelus; species Gymnoscopelus braueri. The sequence continues at coordinate 2,048,371 of NC_137606.1, read as the reverse complement.
AATGCATAGAAAACTATGCATTATACCTATAACACAATACAAATACAATGCTCTTACACCTGCATTAGGCCACTATTCATGATTTTCTTTTTTTCTTTTCTTATAATTTCTTTTTTTTTTCTGGATACCTTGCCATACCCAATTGACGCCCCTGCCTTACAGGGAAAGCATCTGTGACATTTCAGATTTTTGCGGTTGGCTATTCAAAAATAGCAGATGTACAAGCTCACAGCGCGTCACTTCGTGCCGCACTGCGAGCTTGTACATCTGCTATTTTTGAACATTTTTGTAAAATCTTTAAAGTGTGAGAATACTGATTTAGGAGGCATTTGTGGAATTGGGCCTCAGGTCTTAAAGGGTTAAACGCTTTGCTCAACGGCACCTTGATACTGTAGTTGTAGAGAACATTACTCATTCCCTGTCCATTCCCCCTTTCCCCAGCTGGTCCAGGGACTTCAAACTGGCTCCCTTCCAGTTCAAGGTCTCCTCGCTCTCCCCTTAAGTGAAGTCTACCGTTGCCCCACTCTTGTCTACAGCTCCTCCTCCCTTCCAAAAATGTCGTCACACGAATATTGGACTGTCACAGGACTAGCAGTGAAACACTTATTTAGGGAAATGAAGTCATGTGGATTCAGATGGAGACGCTTGTTATTAAGGCCAGGGGGTCAAGTAGAATCTATTTTCCTGTAGTGGAAATGGAAGAAGGAAAAGAGCGCTGCAGATTCTTCTCGATCAACAGTCAGAATACAAAGAGACTATTTATCCAACACACACTCAGTGCAGGCTAATCCCCCTTTACATAAGTCAGATTATGGAGTGGCATGTTTTCTGACAAACGGAGAGGAGTGGTTCAGTCCTCGAATATCACAAACGTGGTCCGTTATTATAATAGTGTGTGTGTGTGTGTGTGTGTGTGTGTGTGTGTGTGTGTGTGTGTGTGTGTCTGTGTCTGTGTCTGTGTGTGTGTGTGTGTGTGTGTGTGTGTGTGTGTGTGTGTGTGTGTGTGTGTGTGTGTGTGTGTGTGTGTGTGTGCGCGTGCGTGCGTGTGCGTTCACTGGACTGCACACCCCTGTTTTTTAAGTACTGATTGATTTTCCCATTATTTATGTATTTATTGTTGTACAATGCATTATCACTGTTCCTTGGGGAATATATGATAAATGTACATTATGATGAATCTACTGTATAAAACCATGACAACACAGTCAAATCCATTGTTAATTTTACTCCGTGTCAGAGTCATGGCACCACGACAACATTTATATCCGTGATTCAAGGATGATCATGACTGAGATAAAGGAATGGGAAAGAAAGGACGGAGAAAAGAGAACAAGAGAAGAGTAAGTGGTTTTGTTTTGCTATATGTTACAAGCAGTGGTGTAAAGTAACTAAGTACATTTACTTAAGTACTGTACTTAACTACAATTTTGAGGTATTTGTACTTTACTTGAGTATTTTCAAATTTCAATACTTTTACTTCTACTCCACTACATCTCAGAGACAAATATTGTAATTTTACTCCACTACACTTTTACTCCACTTTTCAGATATAAATTATATTATGAAACATACATTAACCACTTATTATATATTATATATATACATTAACCCTATTTTATATACATATATATGTATATATATATATATATATATATATATATATATATATATATATATATATATATATATATATATATATATATATATATATATATATATATTTATAAATAACCGATCTAAAAGCTCCCAACGTGTCACAAGATCTGCTATTTTCAAATATTTTAGTACTTTTACTTTTGATGCCAATACCTTTGTACTTTTACTCAAGTCAATTTTGAATTCTGGACTTTTACTTAACAGAGTATTTCTATAAAGAATTTGAGTACTTTTTCCACCACTAAAGTACCTGGGGTATAGCATTGCCTTTCAAATAGTAGAATTATCATGCAGGTAGACAAGTCGTAACTGGTTTGTTGATTGGTGAGCACAAACAATAAAACAACAATAATAACATCAATTCTAAATGTGAACGGCAAAGCTCCCTGTTTGTAAACCTCAGACCAGAAGGGATATAGGCATATAGCTGGACCAAAACAGGCAGATGGCAGCCCAGCAGGATTGGCCAAGGCAGTGACGGTTATCCTCAGCCGGCCTATCCATCTTTCATCCAGCCTTCTGGACTCTGACCTGCAGTCTAAACTAGACGCGTCGCAATTATGAGAAATTGCAAAGTGTGGTTGCGCCGTCGCCGGTCACAGGTTGCCGCCGCCCGGACTTGAGGAATATGCTTGGAGGAATACCGTCGGAGGTCGCGTGACGTACCATTCGAATTTGGTGCTGATTGGATCCTCTGTTCGTGACACATGGCGTTTTGATTTGAAGAAATAGGCCCCTCCCACTAAAATAAATAAGCCCCTCCCACAAATGTAGCGGGCCAATGACATCGTCATGTCATGTCACTCCTGAGATCACCTGCTTTTCAATTTGAGAGGAGTGATCCCCCCAAAAATCATGTTTTTGCATCAAACGGTTACGTTTTGCACAGTTGTGGCGCCCCCTATGGGTCAAAGTGGAAATGCTTTTGGGGATTCTTTGAGTAAACCACCCTCGACATGTGATTCAAATTTGGGATCGATTGGACGTTTCGTTCGTGATTTTTGGCATTTTTGGTAAAACGGGCTCCTCCCGCTAACTTTGGAAGCCAATTACGGACGAACGGTAAGGACTATCAAAATGCCGTTTGGATAGATTTATCGCATGGGTCCATAGATGACCTGTACACGATTTGTGTGAGATTTGGACAAAATTTGTAGGAAAAGGAGCAAAAAGTGTGTTTTGAAGAAAATTCAAAATGTCGGAAAATCTATCCAGACGCAAATGGGCGTGGCCTATATGGGGAGATGCGTAGTGACCCAAGGAATCCAGGGAAAAAGACATTTTGATTTTACGACCTACGGTTCAAGAGTTATAGGCCAAAACGTAAAGGGCGCTGTTATAGCGCCACCATGTGGCCGATTAGTGTAATTATTATATCAATAATTTCGGACTAAATTATGAACCTCCCCACCAAATCTGGTAACTCTAGCTCTTACGGTTTCAGAGAAAAAAATACTTGAATTTGAGTTTTTTCACTTTTTCATTAAAGCGGATGGGGAAATTTAATGCACTAATAAATCAATATCAATAAAACTATGCAACCAATCTCTTAGCAAAATACAAGCACACGATTCCCGGTGAAGCCGGTCATTTTGACATATGGCACTAAATTGGGAAAAATAAACTGTGGGAGGAGATGCGGTTCAAAGTATTGTTTATCTAGAAAGAATAAAGTTCATCAAGTACTATAGTCTGGTTGCCCTGTTAGGGCAACCACACTAACTAGCCTACAGAAAGCACATGCAGACTTATCCTGTTGTTAAAAGCCAGTCTTATCCTGTTGTTAAAGGCCACTCTTCTCTCCCTCTCCCTCCCTCCCTCCCTCCCACCAAAACCATCTGAGCACTAGGGACATCATGTTTTTGTATCAAACGGCGCCCCCTATGGATCAAAGTGGAAATGCTTTTGGGGATTTGTTGAGTAAACCACCCTTGACATGTGATTAAAATTTGGGATTGACTGGACGTTTCGTTCGTGATTTGTGGCCTTTTTTGATCAATATAAATTAAAATCAATATAAATTAAACTATTTAACCAATCTCTTAGCAAAATACAAGCGCACGATTCCCGGTGAAGCCGGTCATTTTGACATAAGCCAATTACGGACGAACGGTAATGACTATCAAAATGCCGTTTGGATATATTTATCGCATGGGTCCATAGATCACGTGTACCGATTTGTGTGAGATTTGGACAAAATTTGAAGAAAGAAGAGCAAAAAGTTTGTTTTGAAGAAAATTCAAAATGGCGGAAAATCTATCCTGACGCAAATGGGCGTGGCCTACATGGGGAGATGCGTCATGACCCAAGGAATCCAGGGGGATTATTTTTTCATTTTACGACCTACGGTTCAAAAGTTATAGGCCAAAACGTAAAGGGGCTGTTATAGCGCCACCATGAGGCTGACTGGTGTAATTATTTTATTAAAATTTTGGCAATAAAGTATGAACCCCCCCTCAAAGTTTTTAAACTCTATCCTTTACGGTTTTTGAGAAAAAAATGCTTGAATTTGAGTTTTTCATTTTCCCATTAAAGTGGATGGGGAAATGTAATGCACTAATAAATCAATATCAAAAAATCTATCCAGACGCAAATGGGCGTGGCCTATATGGGGAGATGCATCGTGACCCAAGGAATCCAGGGAAAAAGACATTTTGATTTTACGACCTACTGTTCAAGAGTTATAAGCCAAAACGTGAAGGGAGCTGTTATAGCGCCACCATGAGGCCGACTGGTGTATAATTCTGTTTAATAATTTCGCACTAAATCATGAACCTCCCCTGCAAGTCTTGTAACTCTAGCCCTTACGGTTTCTGAGAAAAAAATACTTGAATGGGCATTTTTTCATTTTCCCATTAAAGTGGATGGGGAAATTTAATGCACTAATAAATCAATATCAATTAAACTATGGAACCAATCTCTTAGCAAAGTACAAGCGCACGATTCCCGGTGAAGCCGGTCATTTTGACATATGGCACGAAATTGGGCAAAAAAAACTGTGGGAGGAGTAGCAGCCCGAAATCTAGAAACATCAACATATGGTTTTTGCATCAAAAGGTTACATTTTGAGCATTTGTGGCGCCCCCTATGGATCAAAGTGGAAATGCTTTTGGAGATTTGTTGAGTAAACCACCCTTGACATGTGATTTAAATTTGGGATTGACTGGACGTTTTGTTAGTGATTTGTGGGCTTTTTTGTAAAACGGGCCCCTCCCGCTAACTTTGGAAGCCATTTACGGACGAACGGTATGGACTATCAAAATTCTGTTTCGTCCAGATTATCGCATGGGTCCAGAGATTATGTGTACCGATTTTTGTGAAATTTGGAGAAAATATGTGGGAAGAGGAGCTAAAAGTGTGTTTTGAAGAAAATTCAAAATGGCGGAAAATCTATCCTGACGCAAATGGGCGTGGCCTATATGGGGAGTTGCGTCATGACCCAAGGAATCTAGGGGAAAAAAGATTTTTATTCTAGGACCTACGGTTCAAAAGTTATAGGCCAAAAACGTAAAGTGGGCTGTTATAGCGCCACCATGAGGCCGAATGGTGTGATTATTTATTTAAATAATTTCGGACTAAATTATAAACCTCCCCTCCAAATCTGGTAACTCTAGCTCTTATGGTTTCTGAGAAAAAAATACTTGAATTTGAGTTTTTTCACTTTTCCATTAAAGTGGATGGGGAAATTTAATGCACTAATAAATCAATATCAATAAAACTATGCAACCAATCTCTTAGCAAAATACAAGCACACGATTCCCGGTGAGGCCGGTCATTTTGACATATGGCACTAAATTGGGAAAAATAAACTGTGGGAGGAGATGCGAATAGAAAAATTGTTTATCTAGAGAGAATAAAGTTTCTGTAAAACAATAGTCTGGTTGCCCATTCGGGCAACCACACTAATGAGGGGAAACAAGGCCCTCTGGGAAGACATGTCTACAGGTCATAGAGAGGTACGGCAAGATGATTGGGTGTAAACTGCCACCACATAAGAGAATAGATCGTTAGCCAATAGATATTTGATATACAGTATATTGAGAGTCAGTGGTGGAAAAAGTACTCAAATTTTTTACAAGTAAAAGTATCGATACTGCAATGTAGAAACACTCTATTACAAGTACAAGTTCGGAATTTAACATTTACTCGAGTAAAAGTACAAAAGTATCGGTATCAAAATATACTTAACTCTTTAACTGCCAGAGTATATGTTACAGGGAGATTGGAGAACCAGGGAGATTGAAGAAGGAGCGCTTGTTTTCAGGCAATTCTGTAAAACCAACGCTAGAGGGCAATGCAAGCCAGACTAGAGGGTGTGTGTGTGTGTGTGTGTGTGTGTGTGTGTGTGTGTGTGTGTGTGTGTGTGTGAGTGTGTGTGTGTGTGTGTGTGTGTGTGTGTGTGTGTGTGTGTGTGTGTGTGTGTGTGTGTGTGTGTGTGTGTGTGTGTGTGTGTGTGTGTGTGCGTGCGCGTTTGTGCGTGCGCGTTTGTGCGCACGCATGCACACACATGCGCACGCATGCACACACATGCGCACACACATGCGCACACACATGCGCGGGCGCATGCACGCGCCCGCACACACACGCATGCTCAAACGCGCACACGCTCATGCTTTCAATTTGGTTTATTGAAAGCATGACTGTTAAGATACTTTTATTGTGTTCTGGCTTTTATTTTAGTTTCTCCCTGACACACACACACACACACACACACAGTGTGATCCATGAAAATAACTATTCTGTCCTTCACAACTCGGACGGCGCTGATTAGACTCAGCAGAGCATCGGCCGGTCAGTGCGGGCACTCGCGCCTGCCTCAAGCTCTGCTGAGTCGGCGCGCCTCCGTCATGGACAATAACTATTATCACGTGTGCGTGTGAACGCGTGTTCAGCGTTCCCCTAGCGTAGCTTCCTGGTTGCTACGTGGGGGGGGAACAACAAAAGACAGGTCCGCGTCGCATCAAAGCCCCGCCTCGCCCCGAAGCCCCGTGCCTAAAAACGAGCGCTCTGTCTTCAATCTCCCTGGTTCTCCAATCTCCCTGTGACATATATACAACTAAATAAGGCCCAGACTGCGAGCGATTTTCACAGAATATTTATCTCCAGTATGATCGATCCCCTGATGGTTGCTAATCACGGAGGGTTTCACTGTGCTTCCACGAAGAAGAAAAAAATGTCATCGCGACCTCCCGTTCGCTTGTTATATACACCGTTAAAAATAGCATGTTTCAAAGAACAACAACCCAGGAGCCGAGATGCAGGATTTTTAAGTAATAATTTAACCAGGAAGTGAATGGAGCAGTAAAACTTTGGATCACGTTATCCACATTCTGTGTGAAAAAACAAAAAAACAGAAGCAAAAAAAGCAGAGTTAACTCGTCCATGGCAAAATTTAGAAAGTAGCAGATCTACAAGCTCACAATGCGTCGAATCGCGATGCATTGTGAGCTAATAGATCGGCTATTTTCAAATGGCCGAAATGTATATAGGGCTGAAGTGGTTAATGTGTGTTTTGTAATAATAATCAAAAACAAAAACGTAACTAGTAACTAAAGTTTTCAAATAATTGAAGTGGAGTAAAACTACAATATTTGCCTCTGAGATGTAGTGGAGTAGAAGTAAAAGCATTGAAAAATGGAAATAATCCAGTAAAGTACAAATACCTCAACATTGTACTTAAGTACAGTACTTAAGTAAATGTATATTAAGTCATGCATTTTGTACAGTGAATGTGAGCTTTTTTCAGCACCATCCCACTTCACTAACACTCTCTACACGGCGCTCAGTACAGTCAGGGTTTTCTGGTGTTGGTCACTGAAGGCATAATGCTTTCCTTAACAGCGCTTTGACACTAGTTTGTATGGTAGCGTCAATTATCTCTCAATTATTATCTCTGCCTGCAATTTCCCAGCTGGTCCAATGATTCGAGCTGCCAACTTTCCTATGACCATTTCACAAAACCTTAGATAATTACCATCCACAATGTCACATGGCTACATTATCAAGTTGAAACTCTTGTCCACTTTCTCCTCCCTTCTCAACCCCCTCCAATAATTATCCCTTATTACTTTCATAATAAGATCCTTCTCCCAGCTTCCCACTAAACAATCAATTAACTAATCTACAGTGGTGTCATGGAGGCCACACGGAGTAGGACGGCGTGTGCAGTGCACGCTAGAACGTGCCCCCCCCGTATATTCACGAGCACTCAACCCCATATCTCACATAATAACCTTTTAGATCCCAACCAGTTAGTATTCAAACCTGCCCATTCTACTGAAACAACACTCTTCGCAGTCACAGAAGGCTGCCTAATCTGCAGAAAACCTTAGATAATTATCAAACTGGGAACCGCAAGGTTCCCAGTTTGATCCCGGGCTTCCCCAGAGTTACTATCGAAGTGTCCTTGAGCAAGACGCTGAACCCCTAATTGCTCCTGATGAGCAGGTTGGTGCCTTGCATGGTTTCCTCCACCATCGGTGTACGAATGTGTGTGTGAATGGGTGAAAGTAATGCACAATCTATGTAAAGCGCTTTGGATAAAACCATTTACCATTTACTATATAAATGCACCATTTACAATGTCACATTTCAGCCCAGGAAGAAAAGCACAGCTGATTGGTATTAAATTTAAAAAAAGAACACACTGCAGCATTTGATACAGTCATCCACCAGCTTCGGACACCATTTATAACATTAGTATAACTTTGATTTGATTTGAAGAAATAGGCCCCTCCCACTAAAATAAATAAGCCCCTCCCACAAATGTAGCGGGCCAATGACATCGTCATGTCATGTCACTCCTGAGATCACCTGCTTTTCAATTTGAGAGGAGTGATCCCCCCAAAAATCATGTTTTTGCATCAAACGGTTACGTTTTGCACAGTTGTGGCGCCCCCTATGGGTCAAAGTGGAAATGCTTTTGGGGATTCTTTGAGTAAACCACCCTCGACATGTGATTCAAATTTGGGATCGATTGGACGTTTCGTTCGTGATTTTTGGCATTTTTGGTAAAACGGGCTCCTCCCGCTAACTTTGGAAGCCAATTACGGACGAACGGTAAGGACTATCAAAATGCCGTTTGGATAGATTTATCGCATGGGTCCATAGATGACCTGTACACGATTTGTGTGAGATTTGGACAAAATTTGTAGGAAAAGGAGCAAAAAGTGTGTTTTGAAGAAAATTCAAAATGTCGGAAAATCTATCCAGACGCAAATGGGCGTGGCCTATATGGGGAGATGCGTAGTGACCCAAGGAATCCAGGGAAAAAGACATTTTGATTTTACGACCTACGGTTCAAGAGTTATAGGCCAAAACGTAAAGGGCGCTGTTATAGCGCCACCATGTGGCCGATTAGTGTAATTATTATATCAATAATTTCGGACTAAATTATGAACCTCCCCACCAAATCTGGTAACTCTAGCTCTTACGGTTTCAGAGAAAAAAATACTTGAATTTGAGTTTTTTCACTTTTTCATTAAAGCGGATGGGGAAATTTAATGCACTAATAAATCAATATCAATAAAACTATGCAACCAATCTCTTAGCAAAATACAAGCACACGATTCCCGGTGAAGCCGGTCATTTTGACATATGGCACTAAATTGGGAAAAATAAACTGTGGGAGGAGATGCGGTTCAAAGTATTGTTTATCTAGAAAGAATAAAGTTCATCAAGTACTATAGTCTGGTTGCCCTGTTAGGGCAACCACACTAACTAGCCTACAGAAAGCACATGCAGACTTATCCTGTTGTTAAAAGCCAGTCTTATCCTGTTGTTAAAGGCCACTCTTCTCTCCCTCTCCCTCCCTCCCTCCCTCCCACCAAAACCATCTGAGCACTAGGGACATCATGTTTTTGTATCAAACGGCGCCCCCTATGGATCAAAGTGGAAATGCTTTTGGGGATTTGTTGAGTAAACCACCCTTGACATGTGATTAAAATTTGGGATTGACTGGACGTTTCGTTCGTGATTTGTGGCCTTTTTTGATCAATATAAATTAAAATCAATATAAATTAAACTATTTAACCAATCTCTTAGCAAAATACAAGCGCACGATTCCCGGTGAAGCCGGTCATTTTGACATAAGCCAATTACGGACGAACGGTAATGACTATCAAAATGCCGTTTGGATATATTTATCGCATGGGTCCATAGATCACGTGTACCGATTTGTGTGAGATTTGGACAAAATTTGAAGAAAGAAGAGCAAAAAGTTTGTTTTGAAGAAAATTCAAAATGGCGGAAAATCTATCCTGACGCAAATGGGCGTGGCCTACATGGGGAGATGCGTCATGACCCAAGGAATCCAGGGGGATTATTTTTTCATTTTACGACCTACGGTTCAAAAGTTATAGGCCAAAACGTAAAGGGGCTGTTATAGCGCCACCATGAGGCTGACTGGTGTAATTATTTTATTAAAATTTTGGCAATAAAGTATGAACCCCCCCTCAAAGTTTTTAAACTCTATCCTTTACGGTTTTTGAGAAAAAAATGCTTGAATTTGAGTTTTTCATTTTCCCATTAAAGTGGATGGGGAAATGTAATGCACTAATAAATCAATATCAAAAAATCTATCCAGACGCAAATGGGCGTGGCCTATATGGGGAGATGCATCGTGACCCAAGGAATCCAGGGAAAAAGACATTTTGATTTTACGACCTACTGTTCAAGAGTTATAAGCCAAAACGTGAAGGGAGCTGTTATAGCGCCACCATGAGGCCGACTGGTGTATAATTCTGTTTAATAATTTCGCACTAAATCATGAACCTCCCCTGCAAGTCTTGTAACTCTAGCCCTTACGGTTTCTGAGAAAAAAATACTTGAATGGGCATTTTTTCATTTTCCCATTAAAGTGGATGGGGAAATTTAATGCACTAATAAATCAATATCAATTAAACTATGGAACCAATCTCTTAGCAAAGTACAAGCGCACGATTCCCGGTGAAGCCGGTCATTTTGACATATGGCACGAAATTGGGCAAAAAAAACTGTGGGAGGAGTAGCAGCCCGAAATCTAGAAACATCAACATATGGTTTTTGCATCAAAAGGTTACATTTTGAGCATTTGTGGCGCCCCCTATGGATCAAAGTGGAAATGCTTTTGGAGATTTGTTGAGTAAACCACCCTTGACATGTGATTTAAATTTGGGATTGACTGGACGTTTTGTTAGTGATTTGTGGGCTTTTTTGTAAAACGGGCCCCTCCCGCTAACTTTGGAAGCCATTTACGGACGAACGGTATGGACTATCAAAATTCTGTTTCGTCCAGATTATCGCATGGGTCCAGAGATTATGTGTACCGATTTTTGTGAAATTTGGAGAAAATATGTGGGAAGAGGAGCTAAAAGTGTGTTTTGAAGAAAATTCAAAATGGCGGAAAATCTATCCTGACGCAAATGGGCGTGGCCTATATGGGGAGTTGCGTCATGACCCAAGGAATCTAGGGGAAAAAAGATTTTTATTCTAGGACCTACGGTTCAAAAGTTATAGGCCAAAAACGTAAAGTGGGCTGTTATAGCGCCACCATGAGGCCGAATGGTGTGATTATTTATTTAAATAATTTCGGACTAAATTATAAACCTCCCCTCCAAATCTGGTAACTCTAGCTCTTATGGTTTCTGAGAAAAAAATACTTGAATTTGAGTTTTTTCACTTTTCCATTAAAGTGGATGGGGAAATTTAATGCACTAATAAATCAATATCAATAAAACTATGCAACCAATCTCTTAGCAAAATACAAGCACACGATTCCCGGTGAGGCCGGTCATTTTGACATATGGCACTAAATTGGGAAAAATAAACTGTGGGAGGAGATGCGAATAGAAAAATTGTTTATCTAGAGAGAATAAAGTTTCTGTAAAACAATAGTCTGGTTGCCCATTCGGGCAACCACACTAATGAGGGGAAACAAGGCCCTCTGGGAAGACATGTCTACAGGTCATAGAGAGGTACGGCAAGATGATTGGGTGTAAACTGCCACCACATAAGAGAATAGATCGTTAGCCAATAGATATTTGATATACAGTATATTGAGAGTCAGTGGTGGAAAAAGTACTCAAATTTTTTACAAGTAAAAGTATCGATACTGCAATGTAGAAACACTCTATTACAAGTACAAGTTCGGAATTTAACATTTACTCGAGTAAAAGTACAAAAGTATCGGTATCAAAATATACTTAACTCTTTAACTGCCAGAGTATATGTTACAGGGAGATTGGAGAACCAGGGAGATTGAAGAAGGAGCGCTTGTTTTCAGGCAATTCTGTAAAACCAACGCTAGAGGGCAATGCAAGCCAGACTAGAGGGTGTGTGTGTGTGTGTGTGTGTGTGTGTGTGTGTGTGTGTGTGTGTGTGTGTGTGTGTGTGTGTGTGTGTGAGTGTGTGTGTGTGTGTGTGTGTGTGTGTGTGTGTGTGTGTGTGTGTGTGTGTGTGTGTGTGTGTGTGTGTGTGTGTGTGTGTGTGTGTGCGTGCGCGTTTGTGCGTGCGCGTTTGTGCGCACGCATGCACACACATGCGCACGCATGCACACACATGCGCACACACATGCGCACACACATGCGCGGGCGCATGCACGCGCCCGCACACACACGCATGCTCAAACGCGCACACGCTCATGCTTTCAATTTGGTTTATTGAAAGCATGACTGTTAAGATACTTTTATTGTGTTCTGGCTTTTATTTTAGTTTCTCCCTGACACACACACACACACACACACACAGTGTGATCCATGAAAATAACTATTCTGTCCTTCACAACTCGGACGGCGCTGATTAGACTCAGCAGAGCATCGGCCGGTCAGTGCGGGCACTCGCGCCTGCCTCAAGCTCTGCTGAGTCGGCGCGCCTCCGTCATGGACAATAACTATTATCACGTGTGCGTGTGAACGCGTGTTCAGCGTTCCCCTAGCGTAGCTTCCTGGTTGCTACGTGGGGGGGGAACAACAAAAGACAGGTCCGCGTCGCATCAAAGCCCCGCCTCGCCCCGAAGCCCCGTGCCTAAAAACGAGCGCTCTGTCTTCAATCTCCCTGGTTCTCCAATCTCCCTGTGACATATATACAACTAAATAAGGCCCAGACTGCGAGCGATTTTCACAGAATATTTATCTCCAGTATGATCGATCCCCTGATGGTTGCTAATCACGGAGGGTTTCACTGTGCTTCCACGAAGAAGAAAAAAATGTCATCGCGACCTCCCGTTCGCTTGTTATATACACCGTTAAAAATAGCATGTTTCAAAGAACAACAACCCAGGAGCCGAGATGCAGGATTTTTAAGTAATAATTTAACCAGGAAGTGAATGGAGCAGTAAAACTTTGGATCACGTTATCCACATTCTGTGTGAAAAAACAAAAAAACAGAAGCAAAAAAAGCAGAGTTAACTCGTCCATGGCAAAATTTAGAAAGTAGCAGATCTACAAGCTCACAATGCGTCGAATCGCGATGCATTGTGAGCTAATAGATCGGCTATTTTCAAATGGCCGAAATGTATATAGGGCTGAAGTGGTTAATGTGTGTTTTGTAATAATAATCAAAAACAAAAACGTAACTAGTAACTAAAGTTTTCAAATAATTGAAGTGGAGTAAAACTACAATATTTGCCTCTGAGATGTAGTGGAGTAGAAGTAAAAGCATTGAAAAATGGAAATAATCCAGTAAAGTACAAATACCTCAACATTGTACTTAAGTACAGTACTTAAGTAAATGTATATTAAGTCATGCATTTTGTACAGTGAATGTGAGCTTTTTTCAGCACCATCCCACTTCACTAACACTCTCTACACGGCGCTCAGTACAGTCAGGGTTTTCTGGTGTTGGTCACTGAAGGCATAATGCTTTCCTTAACAGCGCTTTGACACTAGTTTGTATGGTAGCGTCAATTATCTCTCAATTATTATCTCTGCCTGCAATTTCCCAGCTGGTCCAATGATTCGAGCTGCCAACTTTCCTATGACCATTTCACAAAACCTTAGATAATTACCATCCACAATGTCACATGGCTACATTATCAAGTTGAAACTCTTGTCCACTTTCTCCTCCCTTCTCAACCCCCTCCAATAATTATCCCTTATTACTTTCATAATAAGATCCTTCTCCCAGCTTCCCACTAAACAATCAATTAACTAATCTACAGTGGTGTCATGGAGGCCACACGGAGTAGGACGGCGTGTGCAGTGCACGCTAGAACGTGCCCCCCCCGTATATTCACGAGCACTCAACCCCATATCTCACATAATAACCTTTTAGATCCCAACCAGTTAGTATTCAAACCTGCCCATTCTACTGAAACAACACTCTTCGCAGTCACAGAAGGCTGCCTAATCTGCAGAAAACCTTAGATAATTATCAAACTGGGAACCGCAAGGTTCCCAGTTTGATCCCGGGCTTCCCCAGAGTTACTATCGAAGTGTCCTTGAGCAAGACGCTGAACCCCTAATTGCTCCTGATGAGCAGGTTGGTGCCTTGCATGGTTTCCTCCACCATCGGTGTACGAATGTGTGTGTGAATGGGTGAAAGTAATGCACAATCTATGTAAAGCGCTTTGGATAAAACCATTTACCATTTACTATATAAATGCACCATTTACAATGTCACATTTCAGCCCAGGAAGAAAAGCACAGCTGATTGGTATTAAATTTAAAAAAAGAACACACTGCAGCATTTGATACAGTCATCCACCAGCTTCGGACACCATTTATAACATTAGTATAACAGGGACTGCAATCAAGTGCTTCTCCCTACATGACAACTTGACAAGTCGAACCTAGTCCCCTAGATCCGCTACTTTTATCCCTCTTCAGTCTTCACTGGGTCCCTTGGCCATGACATCTCTGCTCACAGGTACTCCTTTCACTGCTACACAGATGACACACAAATGCCTTTCTCCTGCTTTCCCTCTGCCATGCAGGTTCACCAGTGGTGGAAAAAGTACTCACATTTTTTACTTAAGTAAAAGTATCAATACTGCAATATAGAAATACTCAGTTACAAGTACAAGTCCCTAATTCAAAAGTACAAAAATATTGGCATCAAAATGTACTTAAAGTACCAAAAGTAAAAGTACTAATTATGCAGAATGTCCCATTTCAATATTTTGAAAATAGCAGATCTACAAGCTCACAATGCATCACATTGTGAGCTTGTAGATCGGCTATGTTCAAATGGCCAAAAAAGGGCTGAAGTGGTTAATGTATGTTTTGTAATAATAATAAAAATCTACAAAGTAACTAGTAACTAAAGTGTTATAAATAAATGTAGTACATTTTAGTACTTTTACTTTTTGTACTTTAAGTACATTTTGATACCAATACTTTTGTACTTTTACTCAAGTAAAAGACTTTTTAAATTTTTTACAAATGTGTGTACTACTGTAGATCTGCTGTGCTGCGTGTTGTCGTAACACGTCTAGATTAGGTAGAAGGCCACAGTTAGACAAGTTGGGGGCCACAAGACAACAAAAATGAACAAATGGTCATGGTTAACCATTTAACCGCAAACCATTAAGAAATGTGTAACTGGTTGGTTAAAGGGTTAATTTGTTATGCTAGAAATGTTGTCTACTTCGTTCTTACTACTTTCAGAAAAATGTAGCTTTCAAGTAGTTCAGCTGGTTTTTTTCACCTAGCTGGGTAGCTTGACAAAAGCTACATCGCTACATTTCAGCAGCACATCATGTACTAGAATTCTTAGAACTTAAAAGAGCACAACAGGTGAGTTTTGAATGCATTTCATACACCACATGCCACCCATTTGTAGCTATTTCTGTCGTCCATTACACCAAAGAAAGAATTCTCCTTCTGCATCCATTAGCTTTTGAGTGGATTTTGTCCATCAGTAGATTTTACACAGTATGTTTCATTCGTCATCAATAGCATACTGGGCTGACCCATTTTTATGGGTCAAGCTGACACTCTCAACTGATGGTTCTTGAAATACATCATAAGAGCTTTTAAGTGCTCTTATCAGCCGGGTGCTAGAAAACATAAAGTAAACACCTTTCGTTCATGGGAACATGTAAACACTTTCACCTTGCCAGCCTGCCTCCACCACTTTCAAAGATATGCTTCCATGCCAGGGACCATTTGCACAGAACACACTGAAATATCTACTTCCTATTTTCTCAATATCCAAATCAAAGCCTGTGTATCATAAAGAACTGGCACAGAAATTATCCTATCAAACATCAAAAGGCATAATTGCAGTATGAAGCTGCCCCTAATAAATTACCATAATGGACATAATTTGGCCATTGTTGTCTCCTATAGCACACAACAAACGGCCATACATTAACCACAAACACGGTCTTGTGGCCCTCGACTTCAAGTCATTTTACAATTGTGGCCCCCTGTCTAATCTAGTTGAATACCACTGCTTTAAAAGGATCCTTTCTGTGTGGAGTTTGCATGTTCTCCCCATGTCCCCTAGCGGGTAGGTAGTAGGTACCCTCACAAAAAACATGCAGTAATCCTGGTCTCTATACGGCCTCCCCCTGGTCAGCAGGGGCGCCTGATGGAGGGGAAAGGAACTGGTTGGAATTTAACGTGTTCCTTCCACGTGCTACGTCCTACCAGGGAAACTCCCCCCTGTCAGGTGATAAGAAGCGGCCTGCTCACTCCTCATGCGTTGAAGGAAGCATGAGCTCAGTTCGGGGCTCTGCCCAGGCCGGCAGAGGGAGAGTAGCGCCCAGGATTACAAGCTTAGACATTGGCACTGGGTGAAAAATGGGTTGCAAAACCAGGGGATAAAAATGTAAGAAAAAAAAAATAAAGATCCCTGGCTAATAAGCCTTACATGCTTACATAATACATTATAATTGCCCTCTATAACTAAAATAAAAAATGTACACCTTACATATGTTATTTATTTTAGAAATAGTTAATCTTTCACTCAATAGGGACCGCTCCCGTCGCAAGTTGATGATGTCATTTGTCCACGTGTGGTCAAGCCAGATGGAATGTATAGCATAGGCTAATAAAAAGTATTTGAAATATTGCTTTGATGCTCATATTAACCGTAGGAAGTCTTAAGTTGTATTTTTATTAGCATATGCATTCCATACATTCCATCTGGCTGGACCACACATGGAACATTTAACATGCCACACAAGGCATATTAAATTATGCATTAAAACAAGGCATAATTTGAGAACAAGGCATTTCAGATCTCATTATCTGCCTTTCACACAAGCCATATTCTCTCTCACACACATGTAACATGTGCACACGTTCAAAACTTGAGTACATGTTAAAATATTGAAGGGATGGGAGAAGCACAGAATATTATGAAAAGACAAAAGAGAATAAGTGAGCCTCCTAATTAATAGGAGGGCCAAGGATATGTTACACTAACATATAAATAATATATATAAATAAACACCCTCACAATAATTGCCACTTTTCAATTCCATTTCTAGGACGTCCTCTCTGAGAATTAAAGTACCAATGGAAACGCTATTAGCAACACTATTATCCAAATACTGGCTTTTAGGATTGTATTTATTGTACTAAACATTAAACTTTTGTATTTATTTTTTACATTTAATCAGCCCATTTATTTCATATCACTAAAACATTGTGAAAATCCTTTCTCAAGGTCTCTCCACAGATTAATTGCATTCATGAAATCGTACTGCAGCGTCTGCAGCCATGTTTATAAAGCCATTGAAGCTGGTAGCTGAGCACAAGCAGTATGGCTGTGAAGGTCAAAAGAAGGACGTCTCCCCCATGGGGATCACTGGCTACTTCCCTGCTATGACCTTCAACAAGGCAACACTTTCATGTGGGACTGACCTGAATTACAATGCACACACAGGCATTCAACTTCCACAAGTCTACTCTGTGTACATGTGCACGTAAACTCACATACTGTACGTATCGTTGGTGTCGGGCAGAAACCTCTCATCTATATTTCGACTTTTTGTGTTTTTTTTTATGCCCTACTTGATCATACTACAACGTCACACAAAAGCATCGAAAGTAGCAGATCTGCAAGCTCGAAAGGTGGCGCAAAGCGACGCGTTTTGAGCTTGTAGATCTGCTACTTTTGCAATTTTTTTATTAGAATCCTGAATAAGAATAGTTTTGGACACAGAGGTTTCCACCCAACAGAGACGATATGTATGTACAGTACACACACACAAACACGTATATATCCACATTATGCATATTCACATTCAAAACATGTAGGTTGTGTTTTTGCAGTAAACACTGCACAAACACCCTAACCCAACATACGTAGGAATGTGCGTGTCGACTAGTCAGCTATTAAACAGTGTTCACTAAATACTAGTTTGTTTAAACTATTAAATACAATATAGTACAGACATTTACGATTGTTTTTACTGTCAAATGACTGTCATGTCTTAATAAAACGCTGCTTTTAACAAGCACAAATATGTGTCAATTATTATGAATTCTATGGCGATTTGCGGGCCTGTCACATCGATTTGTGCAGCCCTGGTCAGCAGCTGTCATTGTGGGCACACTTCCCAATGTCATGAATGCACACTTTGAAATGAGAGCAAAGAATTGGGAGTACTTTGATTTGAAAGAATGTGGGAAAGTTGCATGTAGCATGTACTGTTTAATTGCATGTACAATGAAACTGGCATATAATATTTCAACTGGAGCGAGAAATCACATCCAATACCAACACCTGGATGTGAACCCCCAAGGCGAGAGTAACGCTGGAGGTATCCAAAAGAAACCCTGTATTAACCTGTTGACTGCCTGCCACCGATGTGATCCCGGTCGATCTGAAAAGACGACCCAGTTCATCAGAATTACACAGATGAGAGAGGGAATATGTCAAAAACCATAAAGATTCGGCTCTTGGTGACAAGTTTTTGATTTTTGGCATGGTGTTAGGAATGGGCATAAGGTTTTCAAAGACGGGTCAGTATATGGTTGAGCCCCCAAATAATTGATACAAAAGATTTTTCAATGGATTCTGTTACTACTGGGCATGCTAAATATTATACAAAAAAATCTAGCAAAATCTAACTTCTGGAAAGATGTCATTTTCAAGATGGCGTCCACGATGGCTGCCGGGAGCTTAAAATGTATATATCTATCAACTAGAAAGGTGGTTTTAGTGTCTAACCCTAGGTTTCATAATTTAGTAGAATGGGACATCACCTTGAATTTGGCAATACATAATTAACTGATGGTAATTTCACACCATGCCAAAAATCAAAAACTTGTCACCAAGGGCCGGATCTTTACGAATTCCCTCCCAACTACTGTCTACGTGTCCGTCTGTCCGTCCGTCCGTCCGGCCAATCTGTCTGTACGCAGCAAATCTCAGACACAGCTGGACCGGATGGTGGCGCTATAACAGGCTAATCTAATCTAATATCAAATTTGAATCAAACATTGAGGGGCCTCTAAACAACACAGTCAGGCAACAACAAGTAGGCCTAACTGCTTATAACAGTAATTACAAAAGTGTATGTATGTATGTATGTATGTATGTATGTATGTATGTATGTATGTATGTATGTATGTGTGTTTTCTGTATTTTAGACGTTTAGTCAGTCACAAAAACATTGTAACAATAAACATAATCATTTCACAAATGGAATTGCACATCATTCCACTAATACACAATCCACGTGCACAAAACAGAGACTTCTCTCACACATTCACACATATGCAGGTGTGCACGCGCGCACGCACACACACACACACACACACACACACACACACACACACACACACACACACACGCACGCACGCACGCACGCACGCACGCACGCACGCACACACACACACACACACGAGCACGCACAAATACACTTGTCCAACTCCAACGTGAAAAGTACACAAAAAGAAACAAACACATGCACGCACGCACACACACACACACACACGCACACACACATACACTCACTCATACACACGCAGAGCGACACTTTACCAGGCTCTAATAAGCCAGGACTCTGAGAATGCTTTCAGGACATCGAGCGGTCCAAACAATGGGGGGAAATTGCACGGTGGTTTCCATGGCAACTGCTGCAAGCCTCTAAGAGCTGTGCTTTGAAAACATATGTCAGACTTGACTGGTCCGTTCACACTGAGCATAGCAACAGATTCCGTCCACAGCCTATCACACCGTCTGACACCACAGTCACTATTTTGCCGTTTGACTTGGTGTCTGTTTAGTTTGTTGTAAGATATCGTTGCTCTAATCTAGCGGTTCTCCAACTTTTTCATGTCAAGGACCCCCAAATTGACACTTATTAGCCCGCGGACTCCCAATTGAAAAGTTTTGCCAAGGACGCCCATAAGAGAAGATCTCTAGCAGTGATTCTCAACCATTTTATCCATCCATCAAAAGTAGCAGATCCGCAAGCTCAAAACGCGACGTAAAGCAACATGTTTTGAGCTTAGATCTGCTTTTGCTTTTGCTATTTTTGAATTTGAATACTGAAAAGTAACACCTTTATATGAGGTTTCCACCCGACAGAGACGTTATCTATAACTCTTGACTGAGGAAATGGGGGGGCTCTTTGTGACTATTTTCACAAAATACAAATATATACCCTTTCCTTCTTTCTTAAAAGTAAAAATTTGCAGAAAAACTCAAAACAAATACATAACTTCTTAATTGACAACATTATTATTATTATTATTTATCAATCCTATTACTGCGTCGACTCTCAACGTATAGGAAGGTCAGTAAAAATCGAAGTATAATTTAGATTAGAGGTTAGACACTGTACTCATCCTCTGTAACATCTCTTTCATTTTTTTTTTTGGGGGCTTTTTCTGCCTTTATTGATAGGATAGTAGACTGACAGGAAATAGGGAGAGAGATGGGGGGTGACACACAGCAAAGGTCGTCGGAATCGGGAGTCGACCCCACGACACGCTGTCAAGCTGGATTACTAGCCGATGTGGTATGCACCTGGACCGCTAGGCCAGCGGGCGCCCATCTCTTTCATTCTTAACGTTCACTGCAGTTGAATTCCTGCATGTGAGGGAGACAAGGTTGTCGGAGGGAGCACATTACAATCCTATGTTAACTTCCCTTTGTAACTCTGAGAGTACACAGATGGATACGTTAACAGAGGGTTCTAACACAGATTTAACGGCTCCATGTGGTCACATGTGTACACTGAGTAAATTATTCTGTACTGTGTGTGGAGGAGAGCAGCCTCTGTGCCACATCACACCTTAACAATATGAGGAGCTCAGAGGGAGGAGGAGGGGGTGAGGGCGAGGGAAGATATAACAGGGATGAGAGGGAAGCAAGGCAGAGGCGGGGCGCCGGGGGGGTGGTAATGGGGGGGGGGGGGGTTAGGAAGTGGTGGATTGAGGGAAGTGAGGTTTGAGAGAGAGAGAGACAGGATACGTCATGCCAAAACATTAGTATGCAATCAAGTTGCTGGTGCGGTAAGGCTTGTTGTCTGCTGACGGCTGCTGCTGCAGCCTTTCAAAATTGCACAGCAATGTCACAGAGATGGACGCACGCACGCACGCATGCACACGCACACACACACACACACACACACACACACACACACACACACACACACACACACACACACATCTTTCAATGACACCCCCCCCCCCCCCGGCCATTGTCTGAACTGAAAAGAGCTGGGGGGGGAAAGTAGAGAACAATTTCAATGTCATCTTGGAAATTGCGGTGCCACATGTCCCACTATTGATCAGTGGCGAGCTTTCATTTTGATTACAGGCTGTTATTCAGTGACTGGTGTTGGGGGGGGGGGGGGGGGTTGGAAAATAGCTCCGATTATGTACATACATACACCAACCCCATCCCTGGACGGAATAATCGTTATTTGATTTCAGTGTTATCTTGACGGGCAGGTACAGGTAGACGATTGACATAAAAACGAATAGATTAGAGGAGAGAACACACGAAGATAGAAAAATAATCTTATGATGTGAGGAGTGAAGAGATAAGATGAGAATGGGGAATTCTGTAACAAAGGACAATAGGTGGATCAACCTGCACATGATTAAAACCAACAGAAAAACGCATACACCTGCCCAGAGGAAAGGTATTTTTCTGGCACACGAAGAGAAAACAAAAGAGATGTCGATTTATATTTCTCTCCTCTGCCGTTTCTCTCCATCGCTCACACCCTCATTGCGCTGCATGCCGCATATGTGGACTCTATGTTCTGTCTCTTCCATGTTTGTTCCCGTATTCATTAGAGCAGCATTTACCAACTTGGCAGTGTTGATTTTTACAGCAAATTTTGGTTCAGTTTTAGTTATAGTCTTTTGAATAAAATTCCATTTAGTTTTAGTCATATTTTAGTCACCTGAAATGTTTTACTGTTGGTCCAGTTTTAGTCGACTAAATATCATAAGATTATAGTCGACTAAAACTACAGTTGATTTAGTCGACTAAAATGTGTTTTGGCGGTGCCTTGATGGTGTCGTAATGGCTGATTTTACACTTGGTTGCATGCTGAAAATAGCAGATCTACAAGCTCACAAGGCGTCGCGCTGCGACGCGTTGTGAGCTTGTAGATCTGCTATTTTCAGAGCGCAACACCCGAGCGCAACCAAACATAAAATGACTTGTCTT
>NC_137606.1:1921147-2023647 GCF_963280865.1 Gymnoscopelus braueri | reverse complement strand
AGCTGTTACCAAACAATGATCAGATGGAAAATATATCAATCTCCGAACCAACTGTTGCAGTGGAGTAGAAAGCGGAAATTAATCTCAGTTTCTTTTGCATATCCGACGGCTGTTTCCCAAAAGCGTTTGCCACCGTTGGGTTTCTCCATCACTCAAATAAGAATTACTTGATTACTAAGTGCAATAAATGCGTTTTAACTTTTCTTGGTGATGTACGTGCTTAGACCATTTTGGTGATGTACGTGCTTAGACACACACACACACACACACACACACACACACACACACACACACACACACACACACACACACACACACACACACACAGCATACCTGTAGTACACCCAGAACTCTGGTATTAGATGTGTCATATGGGAAGATGCTTGACACAGCAGGAGCTGACATACCGCTGTGCTGTCCTGGTTGCCTGCTGAACCAATAAAGAATAATAATATTAGCAGAAAGCACTGGTCACATTTAATCACCTCTCTTTGAGCTATTCAGTTGTGGGGAAAAAGTGAACAAGAATCTCCCATAGACATTAGCTGCATTTATTCCACTGGGGTAATAGAATGGGCCAGTCTCACTCTAAACCTAATTTATACTCTGTTGTGTGATGGCGTATACATTAAGCTTTATTATATTTTAAAAAAATCGATACTGTATGGCTGGATCAATAGTGCAATGTGTGTATGTGAGCTACAGATGGTGAGAGAGCGATATCGCCAGAGGTGCCCCTGGCTCATTAAGAATCAGGACCATACTCCAGTGCAGAGCAGGGGGGGGGGGGGTGAGAGGGAGGGGTGGGGGGGAATAGGGGGGGATACAGGCTTTGGATCGCATGTCTAGCTCAAATCTGTGATTTCTTTCACCTGCGTTGGGACACACAGATGGGCTGTTCCACTGTTGTCATGAATACATGTGTTCCCGTCCATGTTTATGCTGCAATGGAAAGGTCTATGTCATGCGAGTGGAAAAAAAGGGTTTGAGATCATAATGTAAATGAAGCCACAGAGGCTGGTCACAGGCTGCACATAGCCTCCAGAGTGAAAGACAGTGGTATGGCGCCCCCTTCCTGTCAGGACACGGCATCAGCGGCATATCAGAGTCTCCCAAGTATAATAAAACTGCAAGGATTTTTTTCCACAACTTTTACAGTTTAGCATACTGACACACATGAAACAGTGATGTCAGAGCCTTGCACAACGCAAGACAAGGGTGCAAGACGCCACAGACTTCATTTTCCATCTATAGAATGGATATAAAAGGTCACTATACACAGTATATACAGTATAGGCTCGCTAGACTAATACATCCCATATCTAGATCTATGTACTTTCAAAATTAAAAGTACATATTCACTAACCACAATAGGCTCTCAAATTCAGAAGAAAAATAAATACATTTGCTATACAACCAGACAACCAATTATGGATAGATTTAAACTGAGCATCATTTTAAAAGCACAATGTTGTCTGAGTTTCTTGGTCTCTTAGATCTGGTGATGTGCTATTGTAGTTTTCAGGGGTGATACTGCATTGTGGGCTATTGTGGTCTATGGTGGCCTGCTGTATGTACCGAACGTGTCTATAGTGTGAAGAAAAACAACATGATATACATTTTTCAATCAATTCTTTCAGTTTATTATAAGTCTTATGGTTGGTTGACAAATAATGCTTATAAACACAATAGTCAACATATATGTATTATAACATACTGAAATCTATTGGATGGTCAAACAGAACAAACTGGCTTAATTCTAACCCAGCATCTCTGAATGCTGACCCAATCATATCCCATTGGTCTGCTGTGAAAACATATACATAACAAAAAAAAGAGGAAAAAGAGGGCAGGTGGTGTAGGAGGTACCTGTGCACCTAGTGTGTGTGTGTGTGTGTGTGTGTGTGTGTGTGTGTGTGTGTGTGTGTGTGTGTGTGTGTGTGTGTGTGTGTGTGTGTGTGTGTGTGTGTGTCATATTTGTGTTGTACATATTTTTTGTTTTGATTGTATTGCTGTATTGTTGGATTATGCTTTCTGCTTTGGCAATGTAAACGTATGTTTTCTCATGCCAATAAAGCCGTATCAAGATAGTAACTTTGAACCTGATCATTTAAAAGCAAATTGCCACCAAATTCCAAACGCAAACATTGAAAAACAAAACAATGGACTAGTCTTCTTCATCGGTTTTGCTTTTCCTTTTCTTCTTCTTCTTCTTCCCCGAGGCCTCTACGTCCCCGTATGACATGTCCATAGGCTCACTTTTGATATTGACCTCTTCTAGGGGTGGGGGAGCCTCCACTTCCTCCTCCCCCGCCTCTCCTCTCTCCTTGTCCTTCTTTTTCTTCTTCTTTTTCCTCTTCTCCACTGAAATGTCGGCATCCTGGAAGGGGTCAAACTCAATATTCTGCATCACAGGTTCCTCCTTCACCTCCTCTGCCTCCACTTCCTCCACCTTTATCCTCTTCTCTTTCTTCTTCTTCTTCTTCTTCCTGCCCTCTTCTTCTTCATCCTCCTCCGGCTCCTCTGTAAAGCGCTTCACCACTCGTGGCAGAAGCGTCGCCGAAGACGGCGCGTTGCTGTCGGCGCAGTCCGCCTCGCTCTCCGCCACGCAGGTGAGCGTGGGAGTCTTGCTGCCGAAGGGCTTGAACCGCTGCTTCAGTCCGGGCGGTATGGACGGAGCCGGCGCCGCCGGGATGGCCCGCGGGGCCTGGTTGGCGCCGACGTCGCCGTAGCTTTCGCACACGTTGAGGAGGCCCGAGAAGGCGGGCGCACACACCATGTCCTCCGGGGATTGGCCGTGGCTGGTGAGGAGGCGGAGCTGCGGGGTTCCTTGAGGGGCGGCTAGGATGCTGTAGATCTGCTGGCTCCTCCCACTCGCGCCGTCGGCTCCGCCTTCGCCGGTGGGAACCCGCAGCGTCTGGAGACCCGACAGGGGCACCTTGACGCCGCTGAAACTGGATGGAGGGGCAGAGCGGCCATTAGTGTCAAACTAAGAGTGGCGCCTAGACACTAGGGCTGTCACGATTACAAATTAAAGTTGACAATAAATTGTCACTCAAATAATTGCGATTAACGATTTAATTGTGTGTTTGGCGTTGAACATCAGAACATATGAAAAACAAAAAAAAACTGTTTGCCTTTTAGGCTTCGTGACCAATAAACTGCACAGGGCAGATCTGACAAATAATTAAATATACAAAGAAATTATTGACATATTCAATACATTTTTACATGTAAAAATAGCTGATCTACAAGCTTACAACACGTTGTAAACTTGTAGATCTGCTTTTTCTACTATTTTTTGTATTTTTCAACATGGAAACGATGACGATTATGCAAAAATAAGAAAACATTATAAGAAAGTGGTACCATTCAGGGCATACCATTCAGGGTTGAAGCTAGCAGGGGCTTTAAGGAGCCATAATTCCTGGTTGCCTTTGGTTAAGCTGTCCGTTAGAAGGCTGCTGCATGGCTTATGGCTGAAGGTGACATATTCAGCTGGGCATTGGTATTTTGTGGGCCTCTTTGCTGTGGATGAGAACATGAGACATTTAATGTATCTTGACTACTAGACCGATCATCATGCATCTGAGCAACAACCATACTCAAGCTAATTACAAATGCACATGATGTGATGTAAGCATCCCCTCAGCTGTTTCTGGTTAAGCTAAAAACATGGCTTGTCAGGTATGTATGTGCAGATGGCAATAAAGTGGGCACCTTACACCACAGATGTTAAAAGGAAAGGGTGTTCAAAAACATGAACCCTTGCATCTTTATTCTGGGCATAATACTAAAAATAATAATAATAATAATAATAATAATAGGTATTAATAATAAGCAGATCTACAAGTTCACAATACATCGCAAGATTGTAGACTGTGAGTGGCGGAACCCCCCCCCCTTTATTATTGTTTTAGAGTTGTTGTTGTTGATGATATGTAATGTATTGTCTTGCTGTCATGGTGATGATGGACCAAAATGGACTCATAGCTGTACTATGTTATGTATTGTAGAAGAGAAGGACATCACACTGACAGATGGTGCAAACGTTGGTGTAACTGTTGTGTACAATGGACTATTAAATGCAATCACTGCTGCTCTTCAGAAAGTTACCCTAAAGCATTTGCAGATAAGAAAAACGTGTTAAACAGAGGGCTCCTGAAACGCCATGTCATTGTACTGTACAAGGGCACAAGGTTAGTAAAAGTACAATTACTGAAGTACTGAACTTCATAGCCCTAGAATGTCTGTGATCTTACATACATTTCATGTATTTCAAATACACAGTCATAGATCACCCTCGTCGACGCACTGTGTAGTGACGATCTGCGCGGCCATAAAAGTGCTCTAAACTCCGTCTGTACTCACCCAATAATTAATTCCTAAGACTTGGAGTCATATTTTGTCCTCTAGTTTCATATCCATTTGAAAGTTCTGCCAGAAAACGTGTGTTTAGTCAAATATCTCCACTTTTCCACGAGCTGCACACGGACGACTTTCTGTACGGGCTAGGGGGGGCCTGGAATGAGTGCAGGACTGATATATGTAAACTTCCTTTAGGACGCACAAATGTTTGGGACACACAATTGGCAGATGGAGTGATTCATTACCCCGCACCAATCACAAGCACCTGTCAATTGTGTTCCCCATTCGTTTGTGCTTCCCTGTGTCAATTTGTTATGACGTTTGTGATGACAAGAGGATGTTTGGTAAATTTGGTCCATCACTCAAGTCGCGCCCCCCCTAGCCCGTACAGAAAGTCGTCCGTGTGCAGCTCGTGGAAAAGTGGAGATATTTGACTAAACACACGTTTTCTGGCAGAACTTTCAAATGGATATGAAACTAGAGGACAAAATATGACTCCAAGTCTTAGGAATTAATTATTGGGTGAGTACAGACGGAGTTTAGAGCACTTTTATGGCCGCGCAGATCGTCACAACACAGTGCGTCGACGAGGGTGATCTATGACTGTGTATTTGAAATACATGAAATGTATGAAAGATCACAGACATTCTAGGGCTATGAACTTCAATACAATTTTGAGGTATTTTTTTTTACTTTACTTGAGTATTTCTAATTTTCAGTGCTTTTACTTCTACTCTACTACATCTTAGAGACAAATATTGTACTTTTACTCCACTATTATTTGAAAACATTAGTTACTAGTTATTTTATAGATTTTGATTATAATTACAAAACACACATTAACCACTTCAGCCCTACATTTCGGCCATTTGAAAATAGCCGATCTAGAGTGAGCTTGTAGATCTGCTATTTTCAAAAGATTTTTATACACATTTGAAAACTTGTGAAATGGGATATTCTGCATAATGAGTACTTTCTTTTACCAATATATTTTTTTACCAATACTTTTGTAAATTTTTAATACCGGACTTTTACTTGTAATAAAGTATTATTTACATTGCAGTATTGATACTTATACTTAAAGGGATATTTCACTTTCAAAAAAACTTTGGGTCATTTTATCATCTACTCAGGCTTTAGTGATCGCCTAGCCCTGGTTCAGAGCGTTAGTGACTTCGCTCTAACGCCCTGGAAGACCCCTCGCTCTGCGCAATAAATTGTATTTACTCCACAGTGCACTCTACAGATCGGGAGGATTTGAACTTACCATTAACCAAAATCTGTAGAGGGCACTGTGGAGTAAATAAAAAATAATTTCCGTCTCGCTGACATATTTTATTTTCTGCCCAAAAAGTGTATTTTACAGAGTAGGTGGGGTGCTGAGAGGCTCCCCAGTGCGGAGAATAGACTTTCAACAACTCAAAACAGCCTTTGCTTCGGCGAGTAGCGAAATGGTTTTGTTTATTTTCACTACTCTTGAGCGCTGGCAGGGCAGTGGAATTCCTTGTACATGCCCAGAGTGAGGGGTCTTCCAGGGCGTTAGAGCGAAGTCACTAACGCTCTGAACCAGGGCTAGTGATCCCCCAGACTGTTTTTAAGTTGCTTGATTCACTATTTAGATATTTCATATTCATTTTATCAGACACGCCCCTTCCTATACAAACCCATTATAACTTCAAACTAAATTTTTAACATGTTAGATTCATCAAAAACACCCGTCCTTGGTTCTGGTGACTCACCCTGCCCTCCTAATACGCGAGGGGGCCATGTTTTTTCGATTACTTTTTTCATTTTTTTAATTTTTTTTTTTTATTGTATTAATTTTTTTTCATTTTCCAAAAAACATATTAAAAATAAATGAAAAAAGTTATCGAAAAAACACGACCCCCTCGCGTATTAGGAGGGCAGGGTGAGTCAACAGAACCAAGGACGGGTGTTTTTGATGAATCTAACATGTTAAAAATGGAGTTTGAAGTTATAATGGGTTTGTATAGGAAGGGGGCGTGTCTGATAAAATGTATATCAAATATCTAAATACTGAATCAAGCAACTTAAAGGTAGGGTAAGTGATATTTTTTGGTTGAAACAAAAAGTATTTTGTTAAAAGGTTAAAATACTATATTCTGATAGTAATCATTGCTATAGAGTGTTTGTTCAGTAACAGATGTCTCCCTGTCTCTCCAGTTCTTTAATAAACAGAAGAAAAAAAAATTCGGTAGGTGTCAAAATCTCAGCCAATCAGGAGAAAGTACCAATTTTTAAGCTTAATTTGTATAGTGTTCCAGTTAAAATTTTGTCTGCTCATTTCTTAGTGTCATCACTTCCAATTTCACTTGTTTAATCTGTATCCTGATTGAGTTCTCTGTCCTGGTTGGATAAAATTGGAAATGAAACTGAAACTGAAACGAAAATGCATTTTCTGTTTAATAAAGAGGTGGAGAGACAAGGAGACTCCTAATACTGAACAAACACTCTATAGCAATGAGTACTATCAGAATATAGAGCTATTTAACACTTATTTTAACCAAAGCAAATCACTTACCCTACCTTTAAAAACTGTCTGGGGGGCTGACAAAAGCCTGAGTAGACGATAAAATGACCCAAAGTTTTTTTGAAAATGAAATAATAGCTAATGAAGCTAATAATAATAACAGTGGCTTAATATCTAGATAAACAAAGCCCCGCTTCAAATGTGACTCAATCCATCCCCGTGAACATCTTTCTCCAAGAGCACACTTTACTTACAGATAGTTTAGGGTGAATATACTATACTTCAGCAAACTAGCTACTCTGAACAGATCAGTTCTATTTCCATTCCTCAGAATAGCGTACTGGGCTAAAGCTAGCTCTGAATGAAGGAACAATGTTTTAGCTACTCCACTGCGCCCCCTACAGATCTTGTCAATAGAGAAGTTCCATTGATCAGATCTGTAGGGGGCGCAGTGGAGTAACTAAAAACAACGTTCCTTCCGATGAAATATATTACTTTCTGCCTGGCCAAAAGGTGTATTTTACACGTGAGGTGGGGGGCTCAGAGTGTTCCCACTAAGGAAAGTCGGCGTTCAACATCTTAATAAAACCGTCTTTGTATTGGTGAGTAGCGAAAGTGTATTCTTCTTTTCTTTTTCTTTTTTTTAGAGAGGCTGCTCTACCGGGGGTGTGAGGGCAACGGCTTGAAAGTAACATAGCTTTAAGGATAACTCTTAATGCTATGGACCAGAACTAGGTTCCGTTAAAGCTCTGTATAAACTCACCCTTTGCTTGCTGTTGTGTCGGTGGCGATGGTACAGGGGAATCCTGATCTTCTTCTTCACTCGATGAAGAAGATGTGTCTTTAGACATGTTTACGGGTGTTAGAGAGTGTCCGTAAACGACTCATACGCATGGCAACATCACAGACACGTGTCGACAGACAGCGATGAACTCTGAACTTCTTTCAGTGTTGCCAGATTGTGTGAGAGAAATACGTAACCAGTCTATCTAGGAAAACAAGCCCAAAAGAAGCAACGATAGGGCCTGGCTTAGGTCATTATGAGCACTTTAAATCTATACTGTATACATTGAAAATAGCCGATCTACAAGTTCACAACGCATCGCGACGCATTGTTTGTAGATCGGCTATTTTCAAAACATCTTGAAATAAAATGTGGAATATTTGTAAGATTTTTTGAAACATTCAACAACACAAATCTAGTACAGGTCTCCCTGGAACAAAACATTTATTGATAGGGACAAATTCTACTACTACTACTAATAATACTAATAATAATAATACTAATCATCATCATCATCATCATCATAATCATCATAATAATCATCATAACACTGTAAACCACGCAATTCTACTTGATAAGCTGAGGGCGATTGGTTTTGATTGCACATCACTAAATTGGATGAGATCTTACTTGGAGGGTAGAGAACAAGTGGTTGACATCAACGGAACCATGTCCTCATCCCTCCCGGTGAGCTGCGGGGTTCCTCAAGGCAGCATTCTAGGGCCGTTACTGTTCCTTCTATACATTAACGACATGAATGCTGCCTGTAACTGCAAACTGTTCCTGTTCGCTGATGACTCGGCACTCCTGATCTCGGGTGAGGACAAGTTGCAAGTTGAGGAAGCTCTCAGCTCTGAACTCTCAAAAATCCGTACCTGGCTTACCGATAACAAACTGTCTCTACACCTTGGGAAAACTGAATCCATCCTATTTGGGACCAAACATTCCCTCAGTAAAATGAAGGTAAATGACTTCAAGGTCAAAGTCGATGACACAATCATCACTAGCAAAGAAGAGATTACCTATTTGGGATGTATTCTTGACAAATACCTGACAGGTGAAAGCATGGCAACAAAGGTGGTCAAAGGAGTAAACCAGAGAACCAGATTTATGGGCAGAGTTTCCTCTTTTGTCAACCCTCAGGACCCTCTCAGGGGCCCTGATTCAGCCCCTTTTTGACTATGCTAGCTCCTCTTGGTACTCCAACACCTCAGTGTCACTGCAGACTAAGCTTCAAACCTCCCAAAACAAACTGATCCGACTACTTCTCGGACTGGGGCCCATGACCCACCTCTCTCCCACTCACTTTGCCAGCCTAGGCTGGCTCAGGGTGGAAGACAGGGTTAAACAACTAAAAATGGGTCTGGTCTTCAAAATTGTAAATGCAGATTTGCCCGATATGCCCCCTATACCCGCATATCTGTATAAATACCTCGAAAAAGTTAGTGACACCCACAGCCACGAAACTAGAGGGAAACGTAAACAACAATCTGGTACCACCCTCCCATAAAACAAACATGGGCAAATTCTCCTTCTATAGCACAGCCACCAAGGAATGGAATAGTCTAACCCCATCCCTCAAAAAATGCAGTTCGCTGGGCTCATTCAAAACAGCCCTAAAAACCCATCTTTCTGGAGGCCGAAAGAGGAGCTAGTACCAGTTTCCCTGTAGACAGACGACGCCCCCCCCCCCTCCTCTTTTTGTACATATTTTGTATTTCCTCATGCTTTTTTTGTATATAATTTTTATTTTTCCATGTTTCCCCCCCCTTTTTTTTGTACATATATTTTTTAAATGCTTTTTTTGTACATAGTGGTATTTTTTCTGTATTATCTGTATTTTCATGTTGATTTTTGAACTGTTTGGTTGCTACTATATATGTCTATGAAATTAACTCAAGGACCCCAACGGAAACAAGTCCGCAAGGACTTTTTTGGCCGGACCTTTTAGACAAAAACATTATAAATGTAACTGTGTTGTTTTACATTCTTTTGCCTAATAAAAATTTCAATCAATCAATCAATAATAATAATAATAATAATAGCCTATAGATCAACAACATGGCCTAATGTTTTTCAGGTTTGTCAGTGTTTCTCAAACATTTTCATGTCAAGGACCCTTAAATTTAGCCTGGTAAACCCTCCCTCCGGAAATCTCATTTCCATTCACTTCTGAAATCAAATGGAAATGAGATTTCCGGAGGGAGGGTTTACCAGGCTACCTTAAATTGACATGAAGTTGGCCACGGTCTATGAATTGAATACCAAGGACCCCAATGGAAACAAGACCGCAAGGACTTTTTTGGACGGACCTTTTAGACAAAGTATTATAAATGTAATTGTGCTGTTTACATTTGTTTGCCTAAGAAAATATTCAATCAATCAATCAATCAATCAATCAAATGGGCCCCTGTCTGAAAAGATTTCGTGCCAAAGACCCCATATAACAGTTTCAAAATTATATCAAAATGTTCAAGATTTTCTTCTTGTGAAGACAAGAGTAGGCTGAACTTACAGTCCACTAAAACTCCACTAAACGCTCGAGTTAGGTGGTCTTTTATACACTGTGGCAATGAATATTTTTGGAAAATCTTGAACATTTTGATATAATTTTGAAACACAACAATATTCTGTTATGGGGTCTTTGGCACAAAACATTTTCAGACCGTCTGCCAAAAAGGTTGGTATAACTCAAGTCCTTTGAGACCCAGTAAGTTTTTTAAACGAGTGTCAGGCTGTTTAATGGTGTTAATAGGTGCCATTCACTCTGTGTTGGGAATGGATAGCTAGCTAGGTTGTCAGCCTGCTGAAGGATAGCCTATATCACTGGTTCCCAAACATCTGATGTCTCCCCGGGACCCAAGCTTTTGTGAAAATAGCAGATCTACAATTAAGCTCACAACAACTCGCAAAGCAATGCGTTGTGAGCTTGTAGATCGGCTATTTTCAGTACTTCTTACACATTTGTTTCCTAATTTATGTAAAAACATATATATGTATTTATGAAATTCTTTTGAAAAATCATTGAATTTGTTTCTAATTTATGGAAATTCTTGCTCTTTTTTATTTTATTTGTTTTTAAATAAAAAAAGAAGAGATATTTATTTACTCGTGACCCACAAATGGGTCCCCGACCCACTGTTTTTAAAAAAAAAATTCTTACATTTTTATCCCACGATTTTGTAACCCCTATTTTTTACACCCACGTGCCAATTGTCTATGTAATCCTGGGCACTACCGTCCCTCTGCCAACCTAGGGAGGCCAGGGCCGAGCTCATGCCTCCTTCAATGCATGAGAGCCAACTGACCTTCTTGTCACCTGACAGGGGAGAGTTTCCCTGGTTGGACGTAGCGCGTGGAAGGAACACGTTATTCCAACCAGTTCCCTTCCCCTCCATCAGGCGCCCCGGCTGGCCAGGGGGCAGTATAGTGACCAGGATTACTGGATTACTGGATTTTTGTGAGGGTACCTACCCCAGGGAACACGGGGAGAACATGCAAACTCCACACAGAAAGGCCCTTTCGCCAACCCCACCTAGGGTATGGGCACTGATGACGCGGAGGAGAGGACACGCCCCCAGCGCCCACAGCATCTCCCTGCGGGAATCGAACCCTTCTAGCTGTGAGGCGACAGCACGACTGACTGCGCCACCGTGCCCCCGTAAGGAAAAGAAAGGCTTTCAACTTTGATTTAAACCAATAACAGTTGCAGCTAAAAACAAAAAACTAAAGACTGCTTCTCAACATTTAGTTTTAGTTCTGGAGACAGTAAGCAGACCTGTCCCAGACGACTTGAAGGGTCTGGATGGTTCATGTTGTATCATGAGATCAGAAATGTATTTTGGC
This sequence comes from Gymnoscopelus braueri, assembly GCF_963280865.1. Taxonomy (NCBI): domain Eukaryota; kingdom Metazoa; phylum Chordata; class Actinopteri; order Myctophiformes; family Myctophidae; genus Gymnoscopelus; species Gymnoscopelus braueri. The sequence continues at coordinate 2,012,158 of NC_137606.1, read as the reverse complement.
CATATTTTGAAGGCAATTCCATGACAGACAGGGAGCCAGTATAAATATACAAGAACTGGAACTATGATTCACGTAACTATGATTCACGATTCATGTAAGGACTAGCAGCAGCATTCTGAATCAACTGCAGCTACAGCATGAGATGCACTATAAGATGGTCACTTTCTGGGTATTGAATATGCTACAATAGCATGTTTATAGTTTTGCCATGAATGAGATGTGCAACATCTGTAAAACAGTGACATCTACAGTATGCTTGAAAAATGTAATGTGTGAGCATAAAATTACAAAGTGGGTTTAATCAATTCTGTAGCTCAAGTCATTGGATAATGTTTTCTTTGATTAAGATCTAATAAGCTTGAGTCATTTTCTTGTATTTGTAAATATACCCCATTCAATATTAACTCGGTTTAACTATATTTAAGAAATGGTAATGTTTCTTTGTAGGTTACAAATGTCATACTAGCTTTAAAAGCATACATTAGAACTCAGGCTAATAACCAAATACATGAAATGCCACTGATGCGCCTCTTTGGCATCTTTATCCATTTTTAGCCAGTATAATGTTAGCGCAGGGCAGCCATGGAGATTGGATTGACAGTGGCACATGACTCAGTCTCATGTGGTGCACAGGGTCAGCGAAGACCTTATATCTAATAAGTCTCATCTAGTCAATATCACTAATGTTCATCTATTGGCAGAGGTGGACGAAGTACTCAACTCCAGTACTTGAGTACAGATACTCCGGTCAAATTTCAAGTGAAAGTAGCTGTCAAAATGTAGCTTGAGTAAAAGTAATTGCTTTTAAATACTTGTAGAAGTACCTCTTAATTTTATATCAATAAATTGCTGTAATGTTTTCACAATTTATAGGACCTTGTAACTCGTTTGAGAAGTAACTCTGAAACCACCTGCACTGCATGGACTCTGATGTGCTTGCAGAACCTATATTATACAAAGCCTGCAGAAACACCATAACAGAAATGACTGAGGAACCATAACTAAATACTTTTACTCCTATACACCCATACAAGCTGTAACAAGAGGCGAGCGGAAGGGAAAGCCAGAAACACGTGAGCCAGTGAGAGAGCAGAAGTGGCCAATTGCATTTTAGGGAAGAATAAAACCCAAAATTACAACTTTTAGTAGTACTACTGCTTAGAAATTTTCTAGCGTAAAAGTAAAATATAAGTCTTGGAAAGGTATTCAAGTAAGAGTAATAAGTATTTTTTTAAATCTAATACTCAAGTACAGATCCAGTCACTCACCATGATAAATACCACAATAGTACATTTTAACACTAATCAACCAGATGCATGGATAAAACAACAACTCAATGATGAGAACAATATTTATTCCCTCCTCAAATCCACCCTCACATTCAAACCCCTATGTGAGAGTTAGTGCCATTTAATACAGATTGCATTCCAGGACAGTTGAACATTCATTGACGAACAAACTGGAGAGGAACAGTAACGGGGAGGTACAAGAGGTTGGGCTTATTTCTGGTTGGGCATTATGTCATCGATGGACTGTCCCTTCTCCAACTTCTTCTCCATCTCAACCATTAGCTTGACTCCATCCACCACCTTCTGCACCAAATCCACCTCAGAGAAGCCCAGCCTGTCAGCATTGGAGATGTCAAACGTTCCGCCCACAGCAGCCGTGTCAACACCGCCTGAGAGAGATAACAGGGTGGATGTTGGGTGATTCTGTTCAGTCAAAACCCTATATCTATAGATATATGCCTATATCAGGGCTACTCAACTTAAGATGGCTCAGGGGCAACTCAGCAAAAGTCCAAGGGCCACAAGCTAAAAATTTCAGTCCTATTTTGGATTTTGTAACACACTACACATTGTTATTGTTATAAGAAAATGTACATTTTGACATATTCTTTTCACTGTACCTGTTTATTTTGTGTGCATGTCCAGTGGCATCAGTTAAGCAAAAGCTAAGGCATGGCAAGGGTAGGGTTGCCAACTCCCAGAGAATGAAATAAGGGACACCCATCCTGGGCGCGCGACAAGCCGCGCGGCCGAAAAAAATGCATAGAAAACTATGCATTATACAGGTACCTGTAACAATTGACGCACCTGTATATGTCTGTCTGTTTGCTTTTGAAAAAAAATTAAGCAACCCATATATTTGAACGGAAATGTATATTTTTATCCTGTGCTTAATTAAAAAAATGTGGCCCCTCATGGTTTGAGCATGAGGGGCCGCAGAGACGCTGCGTTGGGGCCGCATGCGGGCCGCGGGTTGAGTAGCGCTGATCTATATAGATACACACACACACACACACACACACACACTTCAGTTGGCCTCAATCCACTGAGCTTTTGCCAATGCCGAATGTTCACCTATTAAGACATCTCCAGATTAGGGATGCTAGGGTTTGTGTGGTTAACCACTTTAACCACTGGGTCCCCATTTTGGGCATGTCATAGGCGAGAACGTTCAAACAAGATTGACAAGCGTGTGGTTATCTACATATGAAACATTGCACATTGTAGAGACTACTAAATGGCCAAGATTTCCAAACTGCTGAAAAGAAAACATGCAGTGAAGTAGTAGCGATTAAGTTTGAGTTTGGTTGTATGGAGAATGTGTCCTCACCAGTTCCACGTTTCTGGAGCCTTAACCTCTTGAGAATCTCCTCAAATTTGGCGTTTTTGCTCAGGTTAGGCAGTTTGACATGCACTCCTGCACGCAGGCCGGTTCCCAGGTTAGAGGGGCAGGTAAGCACGTAGCCCAGATGCTCGTTCCACATTAATGCATGTCCTCTTTCTTTGAGCAGGTCCTCGATCTGTAGAGTAAAGAACGATAAGTTAGAAATAAGTTTGGTCTTAAACCTAAACATGTTCGATGACGGCCAGGAGTCTATCATTAGCCACCTCATTTACCCCCCCCCCCACCCCTTGGAGTAGAGGGGTCCCTATTCTGACATGCCCAGAATAGGGACCCTATGGTTCATGTGGTTAAAACCTGATCACCGATTTGTTTTCACTACCAACCTTGGTGAGGCCAGTGCAGAAGCGGTTGAAGACTTCCTTCATGTTTCCTCCCTTCTCCATGGAGATGACACGAAGATGGTCCTCCTCGTTGACCCACACCAGGAAGGTCTTGTTGTCATTATGCCTGTCATACACAACAAAAGCAAAGCTCGTTTCATCTACCAATTGAAAAAGTGACACCTGACACTATTGCATTGAACTGTACTCTGTGCTTTTTTTGCAAACTGTTAAGTATTCAATCCCTAGCACAATTACCAATAGAAGATAACCATTAATCAACCGATTGCATCATGTATACTAGTCAATATTTTTTCCTTAAAAATGTATGCATGTTGATTTCCTTCTGACATATTCAAACAGAGGAAACCAACTCTAAATGGTCAAAGGCCCCTACCAGATGCCCCTGGCATCAGGCCAGTCGCGGCCCATTCCAGATGCTAGCAGCAGAGGAGAGACTGGCTTGTCGAACAGGAGGTGGTCGTCAATGAGCTGCTGTTGCTCGGCGTCAGTCATCTCCTTGAGGGCGTAGTACTTCCCCTTCAGGTCTCCTGACAGAGCGTCCAGAGCTGCAGGGGAGGACAAGAGAGTTCAGAAAATATTGAGTAGACTTCACTTTACTGGCAATACTACAGGAACGTTATAACATACACCACTAGAGGGCACTCTGTGCCAACTTAACAGCGGTCAGCATTCTGGAAATATTGATGTCCATACCATAACTGTAATCTTAATGACACATTCTGTCACAGCACTGTTGATTTTGTCACAACATTGCTTCACTCAACTCCTACTAGCAGTGAAACAGTGACTGTTGCACACATTAAACACAACAGACTAATGCACATGTACGGTATGCCTTTGTTTTTTACTTATACAGTAGGCAATTTGTTTTATGCCTTTATTTGGACAGGACAGTAGGCTGACAGGAAATGGGGAGAGACATACAGCAAAGGTCGTCGGGAACGGGAGTCGAACCCGCGACACGCTGTCATGCTGGATTACCAGCTTATGTGGTATGCGCCTGAACCGCTAGGCCAGCGGACGCCCCACAGTAGGCAATTTTTTTACCCGTTTTCTGCTAATTTAGTCGTTATACTAATTAATTCCTCTCCACTGCTGCAGTACTCTATCAGCTCACCTGCCAGTGAGGAGTGCCCAAAGGGAGGACTAGTGCCTCCATCCAAGCCTCCCGTTTAAAGGGGTAGTTCACCCCCAAAATAACTTTTTCTATTGATTACTCACCCCATGGAGCCTTGAATTCATGGATATTTTTTTGTTTTTGTCGCATTCCTTCCTTTATTATTTGATTATAATAAATTTAGCCCCATTGATTCCGGTAGGAGACACAAATGCATTTGTGTCTCCTACCGGAATCAATGGGGACAAATTTATTATAATCAAATTATTGGCTTAGGAATGTGACAAAAACAAAAAAATATCTATGAATTCAAGGCTCCATGGGGTGAGTAATCAATAGAAAAAAAAGTTATTTTGGGGGTGAACTACCCCTTTAACACCCCCCCCTGACAGGCGCCGGCCCAGCCCGTAAAAGTATGTGCAGCAACAAAGATCAACCTCCCCATTGCGAACACAGGCCAATTCTATAAGTCAAGATAGAGGACATCCTCCATTCTACCTTCAATAGAGAGTTTCTCCACAGCCCGCCTCTCTCCACGGCTGCAGTGTGGCGGCAAGGAGATACCACGGATACTCCTGCCTGTTCGGACGCGGGAGCTCAGGACGTAGTTGGGGTCAAGGTCATCTCCACCCTGAGGAAGGAAGAGCACAGTAAATTAGGTTAGGATATCTATTGTGAGCGCTGCGTTTTTAAATCATCGACCGTTTCATCTGCCAGGTTGAGGCCTAAGGCTAGTGTACACATGCAAATGTGTGGAAAGCATTCTAATCTCCCATCAGTATGAGTATTGTGTTCGACTAGAGGTTTGAGCCATGTAATGCTGTATTGCAGCAGTACCTTTAGGTTGGCAGGGTTGAGGTCGGTCTTGTGCTTGTCTGAGGGTTTGTAGCCTCCGTGTCTGTCCTCAATCACGGGGTCCAGCAGCTCCTTGAAGACCTCGTAGGTCTCCTCGTCTCCAGCCACGCAGCCCACTGTCATAATGAAGGGATGGCCTGGATAGACGGAATACAGTCAACACGAGACCGTCACAGGAATATAATATTTTAGTCCCCTTTAGTCGTGTCAGGGCATTTGTGACTGTACATCTGCATGAAATTTACCCATCTTAAGTATTAGGAGTAGGAGTGTCACGATTCTGGAAATATGGATTACATTTATTGATTTCAAGGTCACAATTCGATTCAATGTATGATTACATTTTACACTGTTATAGATAGAATTATTACGGATAGAATTATGCAATTGAAATCCTGATGGCTTTTGCACATTAGGAAACAATCTGTACTCTACTGCCATGTAGAGGCTCTTCCATTATGCAACTGCAGTGTGCGCTCCAGTCTTCACATCAAATAGCAGGTGCCATTAGCTCTTGATGGCAATATGACTTCCATTTTAAAGTCATGGATTAAATTCTTGCTCATTTCAATAGATTATTATTTGTTTGGATGCTAACATACCCCCTACTGTAGGAGTTGTGGGTGCCATTAATGCAGTGCCCCTGGGGAGCAGTTAGGGGTTAAGTGTCTTGCTCAAGGACACTTCCGGCTCAGACTGAGCAGACTAGGGGGGCAAACCAAGGACCGTCTGATTCCCAGACAGCCTCTCCATTCAGCTATGGCCGCCCTAAAAACCCTCGCCTCACATGCATGTTGAATTTGAACATGACTTATTTTGAGCTCAGTGAGCGCCCTTAATTGTCTTAAATTCTACTTGAAAGGGTTTGAATACGAGCATGCATGGCAATTAATTTCATTTGGCTGTGGTTGTCAACAAAAACACTACCTACAGTATTCATAATTTAGAGCTTCCTGAAAATATACATTACATTTAAATGGTTATGCGTCCATTTCACTTTTTATTTGTACCAAAATTCTGTCCTGACATATGCAACAGTGAGTCTTTGTTGTCAAAATGTATTAAATTCCTAAATTGGGCCTTTGAGGATAAATGTTGTGGGCTACTATAAATATAGGCGAATCTAGCTCTTCAGTTGTTTTTTAAACCAGGTTTTATAAGTGGACAACGTCACAGTGAAAAGCCCCTCCCTTTCTGGGAATGATGCATCAACACCAATACCATGGAGGCTGATTCTCCTTACGAAACGCCATCGATCAGAAGCTTAAAGCAGCTTGGAGAGTTAGGGTGGGGTCAGAGTTATAATATATTGGGTGGGGTGGAGCCTTTTCCTTGTTCTTACCCAGTGGTGTAAAGTAACTAAGTACATTTACTCAAGTACTGTAATTAAGTAAAATTTTGAGGTACTTTTACTTTACTGGAGTATTTCCAAATGTCTAAACTATTACTCCAATACATCTCGAAGGCAAATATTGTACTTTTACTCCACTACAATTATTTGAAAACTTTAGTTACTAGTTACTTGCAGATATAAATTACTACATTATAAAACATACATTTGCCACTTTAGCCTCATTTTATACGTAGGCTTTTAAAAAAATAGCCGATCTACAAGCTCACAACACGTTGCATTGTGAGCTTGTAGATCTGCTATTTTCAAACATTTTAGTACTTTAAGTACATTTTGATGCCAATACTTTTACTCAAGTAAATTTTGAAGTCCGGACTTTTACTTGTAACGGAGTACTTCCACATTGCAGTATTTATACTTTTACTCAAGTAAAACATTTGAGTACTTTTTCCACCACTGTTCTTACCTGGGTTGTCGATCCCGGTCTGAATGACATCATCCAGAGTAAATCCACTGGGCGTCTCTTTGCTCCTCAGCTTCTCGTACATGGCAGGAGTCAGGACCTTGGCCATGTGGTTGTTGTGTTTGGTCAGGTCTGGAAACTCCTGCTCTGAGGTGTACTTCAGCTTCAGCTGGTTGTGGGTGTTACCGAAAGGCATGATTGATCCCTATAGACCATATTCACACGGCGGCCATGTTTCTATAAAGTCAATGAAAGTAGCCACCCCGGGTGGCGGCACTTTCAATGTTAAATTCCAATATGGCCGCCGTGTGAATATGGTCTATAGACGCCAGTGGGGTGGATGGAAGACATGGATGCATTAATAAAAGGCACAAAAAAATGCCCTAGAAAAAAACGCAGCAAAGATCACAGATCTGATTATTTCTTCATAATAAATCTAAGAATGTAATAATGCACCAGGATCTACGGAGTAAGGTGAGGGTTGGATTGGAAGACATTGACAGTTACAATTTTATAGTGGAAAAAATAAACATTTTAAAATATATTTTAGAAGAATGCATGTAATGTCCCAATTTAAAAAGAATTAGGCCATGTTCACCAGAACCCGTCATGACTGATGACATAAATCCTGACAATAAAATATGGTAAAAATGTAGCCTTGAAAATGAAAACTAATGCATTTTGGTAACATAAAAACGGTCAAATCCGAGGGGAAAAAATATATATATCCGATTCCTACCTGTTGTCGTCAAAGAGCGTTATGGCGGAGGAACAAAGCGATTACCAGCAGCTTGAAAAACTGAAGAAAACCATCTGCTTGCCTGCTTTATATGATGTTGTCGCCTCCCATTGGCCAATATTTGTAGTCCATTCATTCCATTGGAGGCGCTGGGTTGTCTTTTGGAGTTAATTGGACTGCATTCTCCAATGGTATGTGTGACGCCCCCCTGGGGCCTTTGCCAGGTATATTCTGTATTAACTGTTCTCTGTTGCAGTGCTGATTGGAAGGTGGAGGTAATCAGGGGAAGGGGAGACACCTGCCCACTGTCTCCCACAGTATAAAATACCTTCACTTCCTCTCTCCTTTCTCTGCTGCCACCAGGGCCACACCCAAGCACACAGAGAGCATTTGTGGTTCTGTTACAGTATGTTTGCATTATTTGGCAGTAGGCCAGACACGCCCCCTCTTATATAAACCCATTGTAACTTCAAACTCCATTTTAACCATGATAGATTAATCGAAAACACCCGTCCTTGGTTCTGGTGACTTATATTGTCCTTCTAATACGTGTTTTTTTTCAATTCCTTTTTTCATTTATTTTTAATATTTTTTGGGGAAAATGAGAAAATAAATACAACAAAAAAAATGTAATGAAAAAAGTAATCGAAAAAACACGCACCCCTCACATCTTAGGAGGGCAGGATGAGTCACCAGAACCAAGGACGGGTGTTTTTGATGAATCTAACATGTAAAAAATGTGGAATGCCCTACCAAAAGCAGTGAAGGAGAGTAAAACCCTACTCTCCTTCAAAACTGCCCTAAAAGAGTACCTTCAGGTGGCTGCAATTCAAAACTGGCCCCTGTAAAAGTCATAACCGAACCCCCCCCCCCCCCCCCCTTTTTTTCCACTTGAATGTTTTACTGTACATATTTTTGTTTTTCTTATTTTTCAATTTGTAAACTGTTTATTATGTTCTACATAGAGTCACTATGAATTGAGTACTTTTGAAACAAGCCATTAGGCTTTAATGGGCTTTTCAATCCTATTTAGTTGACCTTGTATTTAAACTGTACTTTCATGTGCTATTTTTCTGCAAACTTCTAAATAAAGTATTCAATCAAAAGTCTAACCAGGAAACTAACTAGACAGGACTCTCATGCACCTTGTCTCCTGATGCCCTCTGGGAGGCGCTACAGTTGTATCAAAGCAAAGACAGAGAGACTCAAACAGATCTTCTTCCCCAGAGTCATCATTGTAATGCACTGATTCTGGCCTGGAAATCTGGTGAAAATAGCCAATCTACAAGCTCACAACATATTCATAACACGTTGTGAGCTTGTACACCGGCTATTTTTGGCTGACAGACTGATGTCTTTAAAGGTAATCATTGCTATAGAGTGTTTGTTCAGTAACAGGAATCTCCATGTCTCTACAGCTCTTTATTAAACAGAAAATGCATTTTCAGGCCGGGATACCAATTTGATCCAATCAGGATAGAGAACTCCGATAGGATGCAGATTAAACAAGTGAAATTGGAAGTGAAACACTGTAACATTTAAGCTGATAAATGGGTACTCTTTCCTGATTGCCTGAAGTTTTGCAACCCACCTTAAATTGTATTTTCTGTTTACTAAAGAGCTGGAGAGACAGGGAGACCCCTGTTACTGAATAAACACTCTATATTATAGAGTCACTGTTATAGAGTCTATAACAATGATTACTATCAGAAAATAACTATAATTGTAGATATTTTATATATGTAGTAGCTGGCATGTCCAAGACACATTCCTCTAAGTCCAAAGGACCAGTGAACAAACATTGAAGTCAGTCAGTGGTTCTCAAACTTTTTCGTGCCAAGGACCCCCAAAATGATATGTATATGGCCGCGGACCCCCATCTAAAAATGTTTTGTGCCAGGGATCTCCAGAAGCAAAGATTTGAGGTAAAAATGTAAAAAGGTAAAAAAAAAATATATATATAAATATTTCAGAGAGGTAAGACTCCAGGACGAGAGGCACAAGTACGGTACATTTTGATGATTTATTCACATGAAAACAGGAAACACTAGGAGCACTGGGAATTAAAACTGGGATCACTAGGAACACTGGGAGCACTAGTAGGAGGAACACTAGGAAAACCACAAAGAATACAGAACACAATGACTTTCACTCAAAATTAAAAGGAACACAACTGAAAAGTTCATTTACACTATAAACATGGAACACAAGAAAATGCTTAAAGTTTTTAAATCAACAAACATAATCAACAAAAACTGAAGTGCCCTTGAGCAAGGCACTGAACCCCCAACTGTTCCAGTTTTTGATTGATTGAATTGATTGAATATTTTATTAGGCAAAAAAAATGTAAAACAGCACAGTTACATTTAAAATACTTTGTCTAACAGGTCCGTTCATAAAAGTCCTTGCGGACTTGTTTCCAATGAGGGCCTTGGTATTCATAAAATAACACTATGTACAAAAAAAAAAAAAAAAAAAAGGGGAAAAAATATGTACAAGGACAGGGGGGGGAGGGTCTGCTGTCTAATGGGAAAATGGTACTACCTCCTCTTTTGGCCTCCTGAAAGCCCAGCGAACTGCATTTTTTGAGGGATGGAGTTAGACTATTCCAATCCTTGGTGGCAGTGCTGTAGAAGGAGAATTTGCCCATGTTTGTTTTATGGGTGGGTGGTACCAAATTGTTGTTAACGCTCCCTCTGGTATTGTGACTGTGGGTGTCGCTAACCTTTTGGAGGTATTTACTCAGATATGCGAGAATAGGGGGCATATCGGGCAAATTTGCATTTACAATTTTGAAGGCCAGTCCCATTTTTAGTTGTTTAACCCTGTCTTCCACCCTGAGCCAGCCTAGGCTGGCAAAATGGGTGGGAGAAAGGTGGGTCATGGGCCCCAATCCGAGGAGTAGCCGAATCAGTTTGTTTTGGGAGGTTTGAAGCTAGTCTTCCAGTGGAGCTCCTTAGTGGCCATTGGCCAACAGTATAAGACTGTGGTTGTACTAGTCAGCTCCAAGGTTTTAATGTGTGCATAACAAACATCTGATGTCTCCCCGGGACCCAAACTTTAGTGAAAATAGCAGATCTACAATTAAGCTCACAAGCTCGCAAAGCAATGCTTGTGAGCTTGTAGATCGGCTATTTTCAGTACTTCTTACAAAAAATATATATATATTTATGTTTGCTTTTTTTAAATCATTGAATTTGTTTCTAATTTATGAAAAATCTTGCTCTTTTTTATTTTATTTGTTTTTAAACAAAAAAAGAAGAGATATTTATTTACTCGTGACCCACAAATGTGTCCCCGAGACCCCGACCCACTGTTAGGCGAAGGGACGGATTAACCCTTCGTGGTGCCCGGTGCTTGGACCCGGCTCGGTGCCCCGTGGGACGGTTTTGTCAATGGGGAGGAGGGGCAACAGTGGCCTATCATATGACTACTTGCACGCGCGCAGGTTGTGCACGCACTGCGCGCGCGTGCATGTACGTGAAACTCCCGCGGGGAGGCCCCGCGATTCTGCGTTACGCCACTGGACAAATACATATTGATTTGGGGGTCCATGACATTAAAATATTTGAGAACCACTGGTTATAATAATAAAACATTTGTAAAGCAAGCCCAAATAAGCAACTGCACTTTAGAAACAACAAACAAGCCCAAAAAACCACAACCCGCAAGTTCCGCAACTACCAACTTATTTTACGGTCGTGAGGACCCATATTGAATGAAGCCGAAAGGCTTCTTTGGGTGTTTCCATCCTTTTTAGTTGACCTTGGCTTGTATTTTGAACTGTGCTTCCATGTGCTTTTTCTCTCTGCAAACTTCTAAATAAAGTATTCAATCAATCAATCAAACCAATATTTACAAACAACTTCACAGAAAAATAAGACCAAAGTCGCTTATAATAATAAGCAGACATGGCAACACTGCCTTCTTCACATACATTACTTCCGTTCCAGTTTCTCTTGTAGTCCTAAACCTCGCGTCAGCAGGCTTTCCGCAGTGGCTGTGGAAAGCATAGGTGGAAAGCCTTCATTTCTATTCTGAATTAACCATAGTGATCTGGTCTAAAGCCCGCCTACTGTGTCCTGTAATTTGCACACGCACATACATGCAAAGCCCCGTTTCCGTATCCGCTCTAGACCCCAGGCCGGATCAGCAACCCGCTGAGCCAATTGATCCTGATTGTAGTCCTGTCGCGTTTTCGTTGTGGTGGAAAAAGTACTCCATTTTTTTACTTAAGTAAAAGTATCAATACTGCAATGTAAAAAAATACTCTATTACAAGTACAAGTCCTGAATGCAAAATTTACTTTAGTAAAAGTACAAAAATATTGGCATCAAAATGTACTTAACGAAAAGTAGAAAGTCATTATGCAGAAGGTCCCGTTTCACACGTTTTCAAATGTATAAAATGTATAAAAAATCTTTTGAAGATAGCAGATCTACAAGCTCACTGTAGATTGGCTATTTTCAAATGGCTGAAATGTATATAGGGCTGAAGTGGTTAATGTATGTTTTGTAATAATAATCAAAATCTACAAAGTAACTAAAGTTTTCAAAGAATTGTAGTGGAATAAAAGTACAATATTTGCCTTAGCTCCATAAAGAACCTCTCACTCCGCTATACAGCTCCGAGATGAGGTTCTATGTCGTTACCTTCCAGAATCGGGTATACGTCCGCCAAGGCTCCGCTGTTTACCCTTTTGTATACGTCGTATCCCAAAACTAATGGTAGATTCCAAGCCGCACGGATGTTTAAAGTTTGGAACGGAATGGAAAATTTTAGGAACGGAGCGAAACTACCCATTTAAATCGCTTATTTAGTCAGCCTGTGGCCATGTTTCCCATTGTAGCCAAACCGGGAGCAGTACTGGCAGCGGACGTAGGGGGGTTTTCCGGGTTGAATGGGAAACATGGCCACAGACTGACTAAATAAGCGATTTAAATGGGTAGTTTCGCTCCGTTCCTAAAATTTTCCATTCCGTTCCAAACTTTAAACATCCGTGCGGCTTGGAATCTACCATTAGTTTTGGGATACGACGTATACAAAAGGGTAAACAGCGGAGCCTTGGCGGACGTATACCCGATTCTGGAAGGTAACGACATAGAACCTCATCTCGGAGCTGTATAGCGGAGTGAGAGGTTCTTTATGGAGCTATATTTGCCTCTGACACGTAGGGGACTAGAGGTAAAAGTACTGAAAATTGGAAATACTCCAGTAAAGTTTTTAAAAAAAAGTTAAGTACACTTGAGTAAATGTACTTTGTTACTTTACACCACTGTCTGTCGTGTTTTCGTTTATACCCGATCCATGGGGAAACTCCAGCACCCACAATGCACGTCGCTGAATTGCGTAATCGCTCCAGCGTCAGTCGCGTCGGGGAAGCAGCGGTTGACAGCCAGACGAGAAGAAGAAGAAGAAGAAGGGGCCGAAGTCAGTGGTAAACAAATCGAAACTTGTCTAAAGAAAAGTCGCGACAACTCGAAAGTGTCGTCGTTTTCGGGCCGTTTTAGAACATGTGACGCCGTTGCGAAGTTCCGCTAAACTCGTTGAGATAGAAAGGCGACCGCGGCGAGGAGTCGTGCACCTGTCAAACCTAACTAGGTTAAACGTGAGCTAACACGTTAGCTGAAGCTAGCTGGCTCTCTTTGATTCCGCTAACGTTGGCTAGCCAGCCGGTAACCGAAAGACTCGCCCCGAAACACGCACGCCCCTATTTTTGTTTTTCACGGACCGCTCGCCCCAGCCGTTTCTGTATTATTATTATTTTTTTACTGAGGATAAGAAGGTTAGAAATAAGTTTAGGGTTAGGATAATTTAATAGGTTACGTTTAAGAATAAGTTAAGGCACCGTTTTACTGAGGTTACGTCTAGGAATAAGGTTTTGGCACCGTTTTACTGAGGTTACTTTTAGGAATAAGGTTAGGTTTGGGCATAGTTAACTGAGGTTAGGTTTAGGAACAAGGTGAGGTTTTGGCACCGTTTTACTGAGATCACGTTTAGGAATAGGGTTTAGATTTAGCCATTTGGGAATACCAGGTGGCGACCGTTCCGAGGTCGCCGGATTTTGCCCCCGGGGCGACCGTGTTTTGGGGCGAGATGTCATCCCCCTCATCCTCCAGGCGCCAGTGGTGCTACCTGTGCGACCTGCCCAAGATGCCGTGGACCGTGGTGTGGGACTTCAGCGAGGTGGTGTGTCGGGGCTGTGTGAACTACGAGGGAGCCAACCAGATAGAGTTCCTGATCGCCAGCGCCAGGCAGCTGAAGAGAAGCCACGGGATGCAGGACGGCAACGTCAGAGGGTCGCCCGGTCCCTCTCCTAATAAATACGGCACAGGTGGGCAGTGGTGGAAAGTAGCGAAGTGCATTTACTCAAACTCAAGTACTGTACTGAAGTACAATTTTGAGGTACTTTTTTACTTTTAACGGAGTACTTCCAATTTTCAATCATTTTACTTCTACTGCTGCATCTCAAAGGCAAATATTGTACTTTTACTTATTTGAAAACTTTAGTTACTTTGTAGATTTTGATTATTATTACCAAACGACTTCAGACCTTGGCAATTTGAAAATAGCCGATATACAAGCTCACAACGCCGTTGTGAGCTTGTAGATCTGCTATTTTCAAAAGATTTTTATACATCTTATATTTGAAAACTTGTGAAATGGGACATTCTGCATAATGACTACTTTTACTTTTGGTGCTTTAAGTATATTTTGATGCCAATACTTTAGTACTTTTACTTGAATACCGAACTTGTAACGGAGTATTTCTACATTGTGGAATTTGTAAAAAATGTGAGTACTTTTTCCATCACTGCAGGTGGGAGAGGAGACGTGGCGACAGACGTGGGCAGGTTGCATTCAGACCGCTTTGAAAGAGGAGGACGAGGAGAGACCATCGTGCGCGTGCCACCCAACGGGCTGCATCGCGACGGACAGCCGCTGCAAGAAGTCAACCGTCAAAGCCCCAGCAGCAGCCGGAGACCAATGATTGGCGCTGCCATCCCCCCGAGTTTAGTGACTCAGGGTATCGCGGGTATTCCGCACGGGCTCTTGACGGGCATGCCGGCCGGTCTGACCGCCAGGACGGCGCCCATGAGCGGCCCTCTGATCTTCCCCGCCCCTGTGCTCGCGGAGATGAGCCGGCGACAGATGAGCATAGGGATGGCCATCGCGCCGTTTATCACCCCTGAGCTGGAACGTGAACTGAGCTCGTCCCAGTCACAGACCAAGACACTGACCCAGGTCCACACGCTCGTGGCGGGCAGTAGCGGCACCAAGAACGCCGGCCTTCCCCCGTCCTCCGCGGCCGGAGGCGTGAGCCAGACCAGCCCGAAGCCTGCCTCCTCCCCGGCCAGGCAGCCGCGTCCGCTGACCGCCAGGTCCGGAGGCGATCCCCTGGGATCCAGCACTTCAGCAGAGGCTGCCACCGCGGCCGCAGCCTTACCCCACTCGGGAGCATCGGAGCTGGGATCGGCGTCGGCCGGCAACACCCTTTCCTCTGGAACCACCCTTTCCTGCACCCTGTGTCACGAGAGGCTGGAAGACACGCACTTTGTTCAGTGTCCGTCTGTGCCGGGGCATAGGTTTGTTGTTTTTAAAATAAGCAGTTCTGATAGCCTTTTCACCATGAATATCTGTTTGGTGCTGTGAATTTTGTTATGTATTTTATTACTCTCCCATTATCAAACCAATGCATTTAACTCATTAAGACCTGAAGCCGATTCTAAAAATGTCTTCTAAATCCTAACAGTTTTCTGAAAAACCTATGTTTCTATGTCAGTGGTTCTCAATCTTTTTCATGTCAAGGGCCCCGAAAATTATATGTTTTTGGCCGCAGACCCCCATCTCAAAATATGTTGTTCCAGGGACCCCCGGAAGCAAAGATTTGAGTTAAAAATGTTCCCATTAAAATTAAAAAAATATATATTCAAAGATTTGCACAAATGTTCACGATCTTTCAAAAATAGCAGATCTACAAGCTCATAGCACGGCACTCGGTGCCGCGCTATGCGCTTGTATATCTGCTATTTTTAAATAGCTAAAGTATAAAATAATGGTTTAAGAGGTTACACAGATGCGTTCCCGGTTTGAATGGGTTAAAATATGTCATGTTTTCTTTTAATCATCAGTATAACCAATCTTCCATCTTCCCTCCATCTAGGTTCTGCTTCCCATGCACCAGAACATACATCCAGGGCCGGAGGGGTGATGGCGAGGTGTACTGCCCCAGTGGAGAGAGATGTCCCCTGGATGGCTCCCCCAACAGCCCCCCTTGGGCCTTCATGCAGGGAGAAGTGTCCACCATACTGGGTACCGGTGGGCCCGGTGCAGCTGCGGCCTCGTCCTCAGCAGGAGCTGGTTCTGGCGCTGGAAGTGGGGATGTCACTGTCAAGAAAGAGAGGGAGACATGATGGTGGTCGATGTTCAAACCAGGACTCCAAGCAGGAACAGGTAGGTCCACACAGACATCTGTTTTGCAAGGGATAATGAGAAATAAAACCCGACAGGGTGACATAATCCCCCTGAAGGGTTTTATTTCTCAACAATGACCGGCTGACTTTCAATTATCCCGCTACACGGCTACTTAATAAATTGATTAATAAATTGACCCAAAATTAACAACAAAACAAAGTGTGTCCTTGCTTACGGTAATGAGAGTATTCCATAAGCGTTGTGCTGGGCGGACACGGTCGCCTCGGAAAAAAAGGAAGTGTTGAAAAATGTTTTCAAAAACATTCTTGAGAGCTGTAGCCTACATGACATTGCGTTTTGGTTTATGTGGCTGTCATGTTGGGTACAGCATAAAATCAAGCATTGTAGCAGGTGCTCTGAGTCTTTGATTAGACAGCGGTCTGTTATAGAGCTCATCGGTCATTATTCAGAAATAACACAGCGCTGAATTCAGTGATTGACCAATCAGAATCAAGCATTCAACCAAGCCGTGTAATAAACAGAAAGAACACACTGCTGAATTCAGTGATTGACCAATCCGAATCAAACATTCAACCAAGCTGTGTAATAAAGGTGGTTACACACTGGCGAATATGCGAATATACGCAAAATTTGGACTCGTTCCGAATAGTTAAAAGACGCTTTTTTCGCTCAGCGAAACTGGTGTGGAAGCTTGCATTGACTTTATAAGGTTTAAAAAAAAAACGTAATATTCGCATGAAAAAAATCGCCCCGGTGTGTAAGGACCTTAAGTCTTGATAAAGTATGCTCATGCTATAATGTGAGGCATCCCTTGGGGTAACATTATAGTGTTTGGACTTAAAGTTATTAAAAACCTTTATGAGGGAACTGTAGCACCCTACGCTATTTGATTGGTTAATGGTTGGGATGAAATGTTTATAGCTTACAGCTGGTCCAGTTAAGATGTTCCAAATGCTGATAAAGGCCAGAGGGAAGACGTTAGTTAGTTTGACTCCAGCCATGCATAAAAATAAGCATTTAAACTTATCCTTTGAGTGCGGCTGCTCCCTTTTTTTGATAATACATCTTTAAGAATCTGTCATGAATCCAAGTCTTGTGAGTTGAGTGTGCCAATCCTTTGGACTACTAGATATGACCGAATCTTTGAAGGGTCTTGTGGTGTAGTGGTTTGTAATCGAAGGGCTCTTGATTAGATTCTTGCCACTTGAAAGACTGGATGGACAAATAAGATCCCCATGTTGGGCAGTTGACAGATGTCAAACTTACTGCACTGACTGTAAATGTTAGAATTGCCAAATGTTTCAGTTGTATCATGCAAAGATTTGTTCTGTTCACCGGGCCGGGTCATACCAAAGATGTGACCCATCTGGGACCCAATGCCTCTCTGCTTGGCACTCGGCATCAAGGGTTGGATTGGGGCTAAGTCCCTGCGACATACCAGCGTCATGTCCAGGGGGTGTAGTGTACTTGTATGTTATGACTGGGGGATCTACAGTACTTGTACATCAAGCTGCCGAATGCTGTAGAAACAGGAGCTTGAGAACCGTTGGTTCCCAAGGCTACTTACAAACCAAATACTAATCATGCTCCCAATTATATCAGGAAGTATCACAAGCATTCTAATTTATTCCCCAAGAATAAATAGTAACTCACAGTTGTTGATGTTGGTGGTGGCATTATATAATTGTGTGTCTTTGTCTCTCCAGAGTCGTGTCTCATACCAGAGGGTGGCATCTCTGGACCCGGACTGATCCAGACTAGAAGTAACAGAGATTACCAACCCTTCTTTGAGATAGCCGTCACACAGGTCCTAACTACATCTCACATCACCTGATTTGATCAACGTTGTTAATATGAGATATCTGACTGACGGGTGTTCTTTTTCACATTTTTGTTGTGTACTTGTTTTTCACTATTCAAATATGTTATTTGAAGCCTCAGTATTCCCATGTATTTGCGTTCATATTTGCAAATTACTCTGTGTATTGTCTCGCACAATCAGGGATTTTTACAGAAAGAAAAAAAAAAAGCCACCAAAAAACAACAACGCCAGAACTGGGATCTGTTTGTTTATCATGATATTGCAGCTTCACATTAAGCTGACTGTAAGTGACCTGAAGAAAGGACAGTGTTGCCTTGTAGAAACAAGTTAATGTGTGTCACGGCATCAACCTCGTCTCAGAGTCTGACTCTCTCTGAACATTTGGCTTCTTGTCAGATTTAATACAGCCTTTGGACTGATGCACACCATTTCCTCTGTTTCTCATTGTACAAAAGGGAATAATGTCACTGCAATCTCCATGCAAAAGGCTGGCAGCTGAGTCACAAAGGTCCATTGTAAAAGCACAGATATGATCCAGAAAGTAGCACTTATTTCTGGGAAATATTACATTCTTAAATAAGAGTTCAATTTAAATATTCTCTACAATACGGTGAGAAAAAGAGTGGTGTGTATTGGGGCCAGCCTGGAGGCTTTTAAGAATGTACATCAAAGGTTCTATTGATTAGGCCTATTTTATACGAGAATGTTAAATGGCATATACTGTATAGGATCACAATAGTGTGTATCTGCAATCTATAGTTAAAAGTATAAGCAGTATGGAATATATAATGAAAGACAGTTGTTGGATTGCTTACCCTGTATGTTTGAAAATCAAACTGAATAATTATGCTATTCTCATATGATCCTGGAGCGTTGAGTCCACGTTTATGACCATGGACCTTTTATTTTATTTTTTATTTTTTTTAGATCAAAGCACATTTTGTAGTTCAAATATAGTTAGCACTACATTATAAGAGTTTGCTGGGATGATTTGTAAGTTTATGAAATTAGTGTGTGCATTCACTGTCTGCAGCATAGTCTTGCGTGGCCAGCCCTCAAATCCCACTCCTCTCTGAATGGCTAAATTGTGACGTGCGAGTGGTGCAGTAGAGTGTTAGGACCAGGGTCTGTCTGCATTTTTCTGACCGTGTAGGAACCATAAAAAAAAAAAAAAACTTACTGTATATTGATCAGCAAAAATGTCAGTGGCCCAGCCCAATTCTATCCTCTTTTCGCTTCAAAATCACCGGCTTCGAATGCTATCAATGCATTGAATGGGAGATTATCACGTTTTATCAGACCATTGAATGGGCGAGTAGGCGACGAGTAGGCGATATACGGACCTACCCGCGATTTGTCAGACCATTCATTGGGCGTAATCAGGAGCTACTGACCTACTTGGAGGCGGAGCAGTCCCCACAACAATATTTACGATTCTATCTAATATCTACGAGCCTATCGGTACATAACTCCAACGGCGCTGAGTAGGCTCAGGCGAACGTCACACCGTTTAGGACGGCAACTCGGTCGCTTTAGCTCCCTCGGTGGTCCTTCACGGGGTGACAGTTCGCCTGAGACTGCGCGCCTCCGTCATGGTCCGAAACCAAAACCGAAACTGAACTATTTAAGTCATCTCCGTTGGTAGGTCAGTATGTCTTGATAACACCCAATGAATGGTCTGATAAATCGCGGGTAGGTCAGTATGTCGCCTACTTCGCCCATTCAATGGTCTAATAAAAGATGATAATGTCCCATTCAATGCATTGATAGCATTCGAATCAGGTGTCAAAATTCCCTAGGCTTTCTTTCTGAGAAACCAAGCATGGGATCTGCAGAGTAAATCCAAAGAGTGGTTCTCTGGTTCCAGGTTTTATGAGAGTTGTTCATGTTCACAAACGGAACAATTCAACAACAAACAAATAGGGGGCCAGTTTTTCACTTTTAAGTGCAATACTGTATATATATATACATGCCCTCATTACTAAAGCACAAGAACCAAAGGTAGTTTTGTCCAAACGGTTATCTAGGGATGTACATTTATTATGGAAAAAATCTTGACCAGGTCTTAAAAATAAATTTGTATTCATCCAGTTTACTGGCCCCACGTGGCCTTAGTAGTTTCCTTACAGAAATTTACATACACATGTATAGAATTTAGTATAGAAATCTATAGGGCTTCTATATTTAGTTACAGCCTACAGATCAGGTCTGTCGTAGATTTTTTTTCTTTTAAAAGAAGAATTACATTTTAATTGCACTGACATGTCATGCAATCCTTCAGAAGTGCCTTTATAAGATGTTTACCGTCTATAAGTCTGTCTGGGATCCTCAGGGGAAGTAGGAGTGCAATGGCTTTTTTTTGTGTATTATTATTATTGAGTCATGTGAATAATTAACCAAAATCTGTTTTCTTTTCAGTTGTCTTTGATGGTTATTTGCTTTTATCCTAAACCTTTGCAGGGGAGGTAGGCCATTCATTTGTTTGGGGTATGGTCTTTTGGTTGTCTTGTATGCCTATGTTGTAGTTTTCTGTCACATGTCATTGTTATATGTGATGTTTTCATTTCCTTTATGTACAAAACATGAAAACATTAATAAATGGAATGATAAAGTTGCCTCAATTTTCTCTAAGTGTATACTTAAATAAGTCGACTGACTCTAGCAGGCTGAGTTCAAATGATTTTAGTATATTGGTTGAAATCAAGGTTGTTTGTTTTTTACCCCTACAAGTTCCCTCTTGCAAAAAGACATCTTGCAAAATTAGCACAAGTTTATAAGTATTAGAATGTGAGCAATGACAGTATAAGGACATGCATGCTGAGAGATTTGTTTCACGCCCATTGGAAAACATACACATTTTCACAGCAGCTATATCGACATAAGCGTAATGTTACGTTACAGGTGTTACCAATGATACAAATTAGGTTTTGTGGCATTCATATAAAGGCTCTGCTACACTAAACAGAGCATATTTATGTAAATCCAGTGGTGTAAAGTAACTAAGTACATTTACTCAAGTACTGTACTTAAGTAGCCTACAATTTTGAGCTATTTTGACTTTACTGGGTACTTCCAATTTTCAGTACTTTTACTTCTACTCCACTACATATCAGAGGCAAATATTATACTTTATTGATTGTGATTATTATTACAAAACATACATTAACCACTTCAGCTCTGTATACATTTCGGCAATCTGAAAATAGTGTTCTGCATAATGAGTACTTTCTAATGTTGGTACTTTAAGTACTTTTGATACCAATACCTTTGTACTTTTACTCCAGTACATTTTGAATTCCGGACTTTTACTTGTAACAGAGTATTTCTACATTGCAGTATTGATACTTTTACTTAAGTAAAACATCTGAGTACTTTTTCCACCACTGTACATCATTGTGACTGTCGTGAAAACGATCTATTGATTGATCAGGAATGACAAGCTGCAAAGCTCCTGGATTGGGGACCAGTCGAATATTATTCTCAAACGAAGGGCTTTCCCTTGGCCACTAGGTGGCGGTCTTTGACTTTTCTCTAAATATGTAATGACAGAACGGCACATTCGTTGCAGTGTTGCCATGCCGGCTTATTATAAGCGACTTTGGGCTTCTTTTTCTGTAAAGTTGCTTGTAAAAATGGGTAGTTGCGGTTTTTTGGGCTTGTTTCCAAAGTGCGTTTCCAAATGTTTTAATTGTTATTTAAACCAGTCCCAAATATTTTCATAAATGTTTTGTGCCAGGGAGCATTTGTGTTAGAATTTATCAACAATATTCAAAATATTCCACATTTTATTTCACAAGTTTTTGAAAATAGCAGATCTATAAGCGTTGTTGTGAGCTTGCTTGTAGGTCGGCTATTTTCATATAGCCGATAAAGTGCTCGTGTGGCCTAGTTGCTTCTTTTGGGCTTGTTTCCCTAGACCTGGTTGCTTATTTCTCTCACAGAAACTGGCAACACTTTGTCTTGCCTGTTCTTTGTAGAGGGACTTAAAACTGACTGGTGGAAAGTCATTAAAGGGGAAATCCACCCATTTTCAATATTTAACTATGTCATTAATATAGCATAAAGGAGTTGTGTGGAAATAAGAAAAAATTAAAAAAAAAATTAACATTGCAAAAAAATTTAACATTGCAAAAAAATTAACATTGCAAATTACACCATGATGAGTCATCACAGTGTAATTTGCAATGTTAATTTTTTTGCAATGTTAAATTTTTTTGCAATGTGAATTTTTTTTTTAATTTTTTCTTATTTCCACACAACTCCTTTATGCTATATTAATGACATAGTTAAATATTGAAAATGGGTGGATTTCCCCTTTAAGTACCTTTACTCAAGCACCGCATTTGAGTACGTTTGAGATACTTCCTTTATGTGATTTTTCCATTTTTGTATACCACTTTACTTTTACTCAGAGGCAAATACTGTAGCCTATTTTTACTCCACTGTTACTTGACATTACTTTTCAGATTTAGCTCTATATAGGCTATTAATGGAAAACAAACTGATACATGATTATGATATGTGTTGTAAGTTAAACTGCCCAGCATATAAAGCAAGCAGCCCCACCATTACCAGCTACTATACGAAAGTGATGAACACATTAATGGGTTACTAATCCAATCATTATGATGCAACATGATGAAATGGGCCATTCTAACCAAATGGACCCTTATGGGTCTGTAACTCTGAGTGTACTCTCAGAGTTACATTAACATTTATTCCACAGTATATTGGGGTCCCAGAGATAGAAATGCCATTAAATGGGGGTCCGTAGCCTAATGCATGTCAAACTGGGGGTCCTTGAAATTAAAATGGTTCAGAATCACTGCTAGAGCCGTAAAAAAATGTTCTCTTATTATTGGGGTACCTGGCATATCTTTTCAAATGGGGGGTCTGCGGGCTAATAAGTGTCAATTTAGGGGTGCTTGACATGAAAAAGTTTGAGAACCACTGATTTAAGCGTTAGTAAATAAATAAAAGACCACCACTAAACGATGTGTCACAATAACCAAGTCTTGGTGTTCGTAGTGCATGTTTATTGTTGTGGAGAGTCAGGGAGAGTGTCTGTCTGAATGCATAGAGCCACAGCAGGCTGATCTGTCGTTTCCTCTATTAGTGTCAACTCATTAAGGCTATTGTTAAAGCAATTATAGAGGTGTTAATGGACGGAGTCGGGGCCATTGGCATGAACAACAGCTTGGCAGCAGGAGGATATGGCGGTGTGTGTTGCAAAGAAGGGAAGAATATTCAATCTCAAAAGCGTGTGAAGAGAGAAAAAAAACCATGCACCCCATCCCGAGCTTCAACCACAAGACAGCCTAGAACACTGACTGAGGGCTGAGGCCCACTCCTCCAGATGATTTTACTCTTATGTTCTAGGTAACATGATAGGTGGGCACTAAAGAAGAGTGGGCACCTCGCTGTTAGATTTGGCTATTTATTTCCAAAATGTTAAATAATAAAATATTCGGAAAATGTTTTTTTTAAAGTAATGTATTATATGATTAGAACATGCTTAAACATTTGACATTTAATGTATAATATTTCTACAATTGCTGTATATCAGTCATGTGTTGGGGCATCAACAAGAAGTTGAAGGATACATTTAAGTCTGATAATGATGTAGGCCTACCGTGCATGTTATGTATTTACATTACTTAAGACCATTTTTCTAATATTTAATTTTACATTTTGGACAAATACATTGAGGTGAGATGTCCTGTATCGATTGTCTATGGCAAAAGAATCAAGAGGGTTATTTGTCGCTACAGGTATAAAGAAGCACACGTGACGCACTTATTTAACCTGAAGGCCAAGGCCTAATAACTTCTACATGCTATGTGTTGTTAATATGGATGAGACCGGCGGATGAACCCAGACTGTTGATTTTCCTGTGTCTGCTAATTATCGAAATACAACAAATGATGCATTCTATTAGCCTACCTCTGATGCCTCATGCCAGTGGTGGAAAGTAACTAAGTACGTTTAACGTACTTAGTTACTTTCCACCACTACTACGTTTACTTAAGTAGGCTACTGTACTTAAAGGGGTAGTTCACCCCCCAAATAACTTTTTTTCTATTGATTACTCACCCCATGGAGCCTTGAATTCATGGATATTTATTTGTTTTTGTCGCATTCCTTCCTTTATTATTTGATTATAATAAATTTAGCCCCATTGATTCCGGTAGGAGACACAAATGCATTTGTGTCTCCTACCGGAATCAATGGGGACACATTTATTATAATCAAATTATTGGCTTAGGAATGTGACAAAAACAAAAAAATATCTATGAATTCAAGGCTCCAGATGGTCAGTAATCAATAGAAAAAAAGTTATTTTGGGGGTGAACTACCCCTTTATGTAGCCTACAATTTGAGGTAGCCTACTTTTACCTTAGTGGAGTATTTCCATTAAAACTTTTTTTAAATCACTTCTACTCCACTACATCTCAGAGTCAAATATTGTACTTTTTACTCCACTATTAAAACAATAGTTACTAGTTTCTTTGTAGATTTGGATTATTATTACAAAACATACATTAACCCCTTCAGCCCTATTTAAACTTTGGCTATTTTCAGGATGTTTATACTTTTACTCAAGTAGGCTACATTTTGAATAGCCTACTGGACTTTTACTTGTAACGGAGTATTTCTGCATTAGGTATTGATAGCCTACTTTTATTACTTTTTCCACCACTGTCTGTCTGATGCCCATTGCATATCTTGAGTTATTTCTCTTATGAAAGTTTACGTCTGTCGAGGCTTAATTACATCATTGCATACATTGGACGTGTTATAGCTCTCAAGTCGTTAATCGACTTGACGTTTTTGCAAACAGGCGATAATGGTTGGGTTGTTGAGAGGTGACGGTGGTCAGGATATACGATGCTTAGATTTGCAATATGCATAACCTAAACCAGGGGTTCTCAAAGTGGGGTCCGGGGATCCCCATGGGTCCTTCAGGGAGTTCGAGGGGGTCCCCAGCTAAATTATTTATGAACCAAATGGACCCTTATGTGTCTGTAACTCTGAGAGTGTACAAATGGAACCAAATGGACCCGTTGGATCCATTTGGTTCAATTTGTACACTCAGAGTTAAATTAACATTGATTGCATACATTTGGGGTCCCATAGATAGAAATGCCATTAAATGGGGGTCCGTAGCCTAATGCATGTCAAACTGGGGGTCCTTGAAATAAATTCAAATGGTTGAGAATCACTGCTAGAGAGCCGTAAAACTTCTTCTTATATGGGCGTCCCTGGCATATCTTTTCAAATGGGGGTCCGCGGGCTACTAATAAGTGTCAATTTGGGGGTCCTTGACATGAAAAAGTTTGAGAACCACTGACCTAAAACATCTGATGCAGCGCTGGGACAAAATATTCTCCATAAACAAATACATAATAGTGTAGGCTAGTAGGCTAAAAACATGGTGCATATTCTTAACGTTGTGGAAAATGCATTTTTACAGACACACAGCCCTCCTTCCTGGTGGTTTATTTCCTTGGGATCTTGTCTCAGAGGTGATCCCATCGACCACCCGCCTGCGCATCCATTACATGTCCATTGAGCGGCCATTAGGCCCAGGCTTTGACATTCAGAGGCCCTCCGTCTGCGTCAAAGTGGAGAGATGTGTATTCTAACAGGCAAGGAAACAACCCTGGGGACCAGTGGGGGGTCCGTTCCGTTACACCAGTGGTTCTCAAACTTTTTTTCCATGTCAAGGACACCCCAAATTATATGTATTTGGCCGCAGATCCCCCCATCTCAAAATGTTTTTTGTTCCAGGGACACCCCAGAAGCAAAGATTTGAGTTACAAATGTTCGCTTTAAATATATATATATATATAGGCTACCTATGATTTAGGCCTAGCCTACATGTTGAATGCAAGTGGAGTGTAAAAAAAAGTTTGCACCTTCCGAATGAATAGAGAATTTTACAATGCAAACTAGCATTTTTCAAATCGAATTATCTTTGCATATAGCAAATTCAGGGTTGTGCACCAGCATGACATTTATTTTTTTCCAAGTGGTAGGCTATTAGTCCTATAGCCTAAACGTTTTTTATGATTGTATTTAAAAAAAAAAACACAGTGCGGGGTCTGAATCTTGGGTTGTTCTTGATGAATAACACCTGGTATATCCACTATCAGAAGTGATAGCCAGGAAAATTAACGACTCTCACACGCTGTCCTCAGGGATTCCCCAATCTCTCTGATGAGCCTCACTCACTTCAAGACAACACCTCGTCTCCTGATCACATTAATGCTCACATTAATGATCAAACAGTGCAATTTCTATTTCTTTTTTTAGTACGCCTATCTATCTATCTATCTATCTATCTATCTATATATATATATATATATATATATATATATATATATATATATATATATATATATATATATATATATATATATATATATATATACTCTCTCTCTCAGTATATAAGTATTCAGAAGTAGCCACATATTATAATATGCATTTGTACTGTAATGTAGGACATTTCCAAAGAATGCATTTTCAAAAATAGCAGCTCTATCCTATCACATGTTGCACGCACTGTGAGCTTGAATCGGCTATTTTCACTATATATTTGAATTAATAATATATTTTTGTAAGTTTGGGTCCCAAGAGTCCCTTTCCAGACATGTAGTGGAGTCAAAAGTACAATATTTGTACTTGAATGAGCTTGCAATAATAATAATAATAATAATAATAATAATAATAATAATACTCAATGTAGGCTACTTAAGTACAGTACTCAAGTAAATGTACTAAGTTAATGTCCACCACTGTATGTACAATAAACAAAACAAAACAAAAGACTAGCTGGAGAATGCAGCAGGCCAACATCTGGGTGTCTGTCTGACTGTCTGCTGCGGCCCAGGCCAATATACAGCACGCCAGGGGGCCGCAGAGCCCTTTTCCCCCAACCCGGCCTTTCCTGGATCCTGCCACCGTATTCAAATCTCAAGTGCGGGGCGGGACTTCACCTGCCGCCTTATAAAAAGGGACGGCAAGCTTTTCTGGACTATATTTTGCCCGTCAAGTCAACCCAGAGCGACCCGGGCCCCCAGTGGGACATTGTGAGGATTTTTCTGTAGCTCTAGTCTACAATCTATCGACGATAAACAAATGGATGATTGACAAATAAGAAATATTTACTTTACTAATAGGAGGACGTCAACATCACATTTCCCCCCATTCTTTGGTAACTTTTTTTCTCCTGTCCTTTTCGGAGAAGGAAAGCAACTTTCAATTGGAATTTTCAGAACATCAAGTCAGATTCGTTTCACCAACTTTTTTCAACATTTGGATTTTTTTTTCTTCTTCAACATTTGGCCGAGTGTAACGTTTTTCTACTTCAAAGAGTGTTGTCGGGGATGTTGAGCTCCGTGAAGATGGAATCTCACGATCTTCCAGAGTGGAATACCTTCTACAGCGAAGCCAGTGAGGTAAAGATGCGTCTAAAGCAACTATTATAACACACACTTATTTGCATTATATTGACTAAGTATAGGCCGACATTAGTAGGCTTTACGCTGACTGGATTGGTCATAGCTATACATAATCCGATCGGGTCATTATTTCTTACTTTAACAATAAATGTGATGTATAGAATATAATTCCATAAATTAAATATATATATTTAAGAAGTAGTGAAAATAGCAGATCTACAATGTGAGCTTGTAGATCTGCTATTTTCACTAGATTGGGTCCCAGGCAAACGTCTATGTTTTATTTTGGGTCTTGTGCTAAAACGTTTGGGAAAACCACTGGCCTAGAAGACTACATTTAATAAACGGTAGGCCTATACTCCAACAAATGGAAGACTAAACGAAATAAAAATTGTCAGTTTGTAAACAACCATATCCTTTTTGTTCTTAGCCTCAGAGTAATTTAGAGACAATTCCATTTGGAATTCAATAAGGCTACAAACACCATCGCAAGGAAATGGCAGATTTTCTCGGTAATTCGATTAGAGTTAATTCCATCAATAAACTCCACACCTCTCAGATCCCCAAGACTTGATTCAATTAAAGAGACGATAGCTTCAGGTCATATTTAAACAGTGGTCATTATTGTGCTTTTATCTGAGATTTCTCTTCGTTTACTTTTTCTTTACTTAAATAGTAATCATTATTTCTCTCCTTTTTATTGCCTTTTTGTCGAGGTGTTTAATTCGGATATTAGTATTGAGTAGCCAATGTATTTTTCAGTCGCTTTATAACGACCATCCATTATAATATATTTATTAAAAAATAATTATTACAATTAATGATTGTTTTTCATGAATCTGATAACCCTGTAGTGGACTAATACATTTCCCTTTACACAAAGTTGTTCCATGAAATGGTTGCAAGAAGTTGTTTGAAAGGAACTGCAGCCATGACGCGCATTTTACGCGTTTTCAGGTTAACATTGCCATGTGAAATCCATGTCCTGTCCGCGCATACCAAGGGCTGCATTGTCCATTGATAAGGCTTATTTTGTCAGTGGAAAACCAACCGCTTTTTTTCTTGATATTATTATTCATAGATTTTTTTTCTTTCTATTATGTTAACTGCCGAGATGTACAAAAAAAATTAGAAAACATAGTCATATGCATTAAAACATCATTTACAGTTTATATTGAATAATATTTAGATTATTCAATCATTTGCTATAAATGCAACTTTTCTCTCTCTTTGTTAATTTACCCATTAAAACCGGGAAGGCATCTGTGTCATTTTAGGTTTTTGCGTTGGCTATTTGAAAATAGCAGATATACCAGCTCACAGCGTGTCACTTTGTTGCCGCACTTGTACATCTGCTATTTTTGAGCCTTTTTGAAAAATCTTGAAAGTGTGAGAACTACTGATTTAGAAGGCATTCGTAAGGGGTAAAAAATTCACTCACAATTAAACAACCACTTATGCATGTCTATGCTGTTTATCTTCTCTCTCTCCAGATGTATTCCTCTGCCAGCACCATGAACTCGGGTCTTGGTTCCATGGGCGCCATGGGAACCATCAACAGCTACATCAACCTGAACCCCACGGGCGCTCCGGCAGGCATGAACATGGCCGCCTACCCCAGCTCCAGCCTCAGCAGCTCTCCGCTCACCTCCATGGGCTCCGGGCCCGGACACATGTCTCTCTCCCCGGTGGCCTCCTCCCTCAACCCGGGCTCCCTCGCGCAGCTGGGATCCCCCACCCCTGCTTCCCTGGGCTCGCTGTCTCACTACCAGAACATGGGACAGTCCATGGGCCAGCTGGGCTACCCCTCGCCCACCTCCCTCAGCCGGGCCGGGCCCAAGGAGGTTCCGAAGCCCTATCGGCGCTCGCTGACGCACGCCAAGCCACCCTACTCGTACATCTCCCTCATCACCATGGCGATCCAGCAGAGCGGCAGCAAGATGCTGACGCTGAACGAGATCTACCAGTGGATCATGGACCTGTTCCCCTACTACCGCGAGAACCAGCAGCGCTGGCAGAACTCCATTCGCCACTCGCTCTCCTTCAACGACTGCTTCGTCAAGGTGGCTCGCTCGCCGGACAAGCCGGGCAAGGGCTCCTACTGGGCGCTGCACCCCAACTCGGGCAACATGTTCGAGAACGGCTGCTACCTGCGGCGCCAGAAGCGCTTCAAGCTCGAGGTCAAGTCGGAGAAGAGCAAGGGCGGGAAGGGCCAGGAGGGCGGGGCGGCGAAAGGAGGCCATGGCGGAGAGAACCTCCTCGAGGAGCACAGCCCCGTGGGAGGCTCCGAGGGAGCAGACTCCGCCCACTCTGACAATTCTCACCCCGGCTCCTCTTCCTCCGAGGAGCAGCAACAACACGCCAGGAGTTCCATGGTTCCCTTAGACTGCGCCCCCCCGCCGCCACCTCCTTCCTCACACCTCCACAGCCCGCCCGGCTCCCTCCCTCCCCCCTCCTCCTCCGCCGGCTCCATCCCTCCGTCCTCCATGAGCATGTCCCTCTCCTCCGCCTCCTCCTCTATCTCCAACTCCCTGCTCCACGGCCACGCCTTAGGGGGCGGCAGCCCCCACCTCCTCTCCAGCCCCATGCAGCAGCACCTGGACCTGCAGGGCGACGCCCTCAAGTCCCTGGACCCTCACTACAACTTCAACCACCCCTTCTCCATCACCAACCTCATGTCCAACGAGCAGAAGATGGACCTGAAGTCCTACCAGGACCAGGTGATGGCCTACAACAGCTACGCCAACGGCTCGCCGATGGGGGCCAAACAGATCTACGACCAGGGGCCGGCGGCCATGGACTCAGGGGCCTACTACCAGACCCTGTACAGCCGCTCAATGCTCAATGCCTCCTAATATGGAGGGACACCTCCTTCCCTCCTACCTGTCAGCTGAAGGGACACGAAACAGAGGCCTGTGGAGGAGGCAAGGACTGTGTCTTTTTAACGCTGTCTCAGTCTTTCTCAGTGGTTAAGAAAAGGACACCTGTGAGGGCTCTCTTTCCATCGTTGAGTCCTTTCCTTACTCTCACTCTCTTTCTTAGATTCTATCACTTTCTCTGTCTGTCTGAGAGAGAGACATGCATTCATCTAAAATGGCTGCCGTGTTTGAGGGACCAAAGAACTTTTTCTTTTTTACATCTGGGTGGGCGGTCACAGAAGAACAAGGGGACATGCAAGTTTCATGGAATCTAGGAACCTGAGAATTGATATCAACTTGAAAACGGGATATTATCAATACTGAGCTGATGATGAAGACATTTATCTCATCTGTGTAAGTCTATATAGAAGCTAATACCATTCCTCGCTAGTCGTTGCTTGCCATTTCTACTTTTCCTAAGCATTTTGTCAATAAAACAGTTTCTTCAGCCACATAGAAGTACGAGATGAAGAAAATTATGATTTGTACAATTTGTAAATAGAGCTAATGTGGGTGTAAAAGGATTATTTGCATTTATTTATGAAGGGGAATAAATTTTAATATATCTTGTATAGTATGCTGTGTTGACCAGTTACAACCCAAATGTGAGGTGTTTTAGTTTTTTAGCCAAAGAGAGGTGAATTTCAGGTTACTGCTCTAAGCGGTTGTTACTGCAGTAGGATACAGTGAAGTCCAGATGATTTTTTTTTGTGTTACAACATTTCTTTTACAGACTAAAATCTTGTTATACTGATGTGTTATAGTCATGTTTCTCAGATCACACATCCGTCAACTCGCGGGTAGCTCATACAGTTTGTTTAAACAAAATGGTGGACGGTTGTTTTCGGTTGATATGAAGAATAGCTGCTTCCCCTGCACCATGGGAGGCGCTTAGAAGAAGAAAAATGAAAAGGAGAGACAGTAACTGTGGTAATTAGCAAGTCAAGTTTTCTATGCTTTCTTTTTCTCCCCCCCCCCCCCCCATCTTCCAACGGGCCCTGTTTTTATTGTTACTTCCAGTAGACATTACACCAGAAAAAAAAGTTATATTTTGTCTCAAACTCATATAATTTGAATATTTCACAACTGATACCAGGGTGATGAATGTGTGTGTCTGAGTTCAGTCGGTTACTAAAGATAGTAGAAGGGAGGAGAGATGCACTACTGGAAGATTTACATACAGTACTTTGCACTATGTGAGCTCCCACTGTGCTGGGGTGGGCCTGATAGTGTGTGTGTGTTACAACAATGCTTACTAATGACTTCTCTCATTGGATCAACTCTTCGACTCAGTAGGATCTCTGTGATGATGTCAAAAGCTGGGCTGCGTCAATCTCTGATGTTGCGGAAGCCTCATACTCAAAAAGTGCTTTTTTTAATGACAATTTTGTTGATCTTGTAAGATCAATTTAAACTGACAGTCTATTGAAGGATTATCGTTGTATATTTTACAGAGGACGCAGAGTTTTCAGGTCATACGCTGTTCTTTGTTCAGTTTATTCCAGTTTTGAAGAAAGATGTATTTTATTTAAGCTATGATGACTTTGGAAAGTGTGTTGATATAATATATTGTATTTTTATTTTATTTTTTTGTCATTTGTTGTTGGTTTGAATGTTGTGATTGGATTGATTTATGTTTTCTTTTCTTATTAAAAAGGCAAAAATTATGGGGAGAAACAGTGCTGTTGTCTTTTCCTTTCAGTTACAGAAAAGAATTAAAACAAATTATGCATCCATGTTATGGCAAGAGTTAATATTTTGAGACCACTAAAATAAACGAAGTGAGGTAACTGAGAAGACTGAAAAAGAAAAACATGGGGTAAAAAAGTCACATTTCCAATGTTGCGTGATAGATGTTTGCTTGATATACATAAGTATATCATCTTGCGAAGGATGCAAAGTTGCTTTGAAATAACAACAAATTATCTCAGGCTAGTTGCAGTCAATCTTTGGCAACTAAAATAAGCAGAACACTTTTTGTTGTGTTGACACACAAAATGTAAAACTATTCTGACCCAGAATCTAAAGTTGCAACAAAAGATTGTTCTAGTTCAGTGGTTCTAAACATGTGGGTCCGGAGCCCCAGGGGGGTCCACACATTAACTTTTTGGCGGGGTCCCCAGATTACAGTGAAGTAACAATTTAAGGACTTTTTTAATACCTAAAAAAACCCAAATAAGACCATTACTGCACCACAAGTAACAAACTACTAAACTGGTCAAACATGGCCAAATTGACAAATAATAAAAGAAAGAGACAAAAATTGTGAAAATAGCCGATCTACAAGTTCGCAACGCCTCACATTATAAGATTGTAGTTCTGCTATTTTCACAATATTTATCTGTGGAACCGAGTCAAACCAAATGTAATGCCTCAACTCCTACAATTCCAAGCGCTTGTCAGGGTGGGGGTTCCCCAGTTCAAATAAGATTATTTGGGGGGGTCGCAGCCTGAAAAGGTTGAGAACCACTGTTCTCGTTGATTCCATTTGCTAGATATCTCACAGCAGGAACCTTTGATGGAACTTAGATGAAATCAGTCCCATCGGTCATCCATGAACACAATGTGACTCGAGCTGGCTAGCACGGCAGTGCTGTGCGCATAGTATCGTCTTGTTGAAACAGCTCCTGACCAAATGACTCTGGTGTGTGACATGACATGTTGGGTTGTTAGACTAAACATAGAAGGGCTCACACTGAGGAGCCCCCAAACACAGACCTCTGCATAAACCACAGACCCATGTTTCTGTCTCTCCGTCACACATATGGCAGCATACAATAGCACACGCGCAGACACGGACACAAACGCATGTGAACATGCACGTCTCTTGACCCTTCACTAGGCCTACTATCAAAATAGCACTAAATAAATAAATAAATGGAGGAGACACGATGTCAGATGACTGTTAGCGTTTAATTAGGAGTAGTCTGTGATGTTTGCATTAAGACTTCTGAGAGTAAGACATCTGAGATCACACTATTAACATGAACCTACAAGCAAAATTAAATGGAGATCATACCTTATCTTTAGGCAGATAAGTTAGATTTAGCAAATGTCAGCAGAAATAGGGGTGGCTAGTTAACTTATTGATCCTGTTTTCTGCAACAGTCCTCTGCTGGCCTCCCTGTCCCTGTCTGTCTGCCTGTCTGTCTGCTTTCCGTCATGTCACCTGGCCTCCTGTCTAACCACCTGCCTGTCTGTTAGCCTGTTGACAGTTTGTTCAACCCAGCCCTCTGTTGTCAGACTTGTCACATAACGGTGACACCCACTTCAACCCTCTAACAGGTCGAGTCAATTATAGGTTTCAACTTGGTTTAAGGGCGTTCAAGATACATAAAGCATCATAATCTTCATCATGCTAGTTCTACGTCTAAAACCCTACACAAACACATGAACACATCACACACGCATACACTCACGCAGTCACTGGAATATGAAAAGAAATGGTCTCTGGGAATCTAAGGTGGTTTGTCACCTTGCACACACAATAGTCCCTTCAGAGCAGTTGGCTTGATAAGATAGGTAGGCGCTTGTCTGATACGGTCTCCACAGCTACACAGACACACAGACGGGGAGACATATGGACAGACACACACATGCATGCAGGCAAAGACACACTCAAAGATGAATGAGCTTATATGCACACATGCGCGTGCGACGTGTGCACATGCGCGCTCACACACGCACGCACGCGCACACGCACACACACACACACACACACACACACACACACACACACACACACACACACACACACACACACACACACACACACACACACACACACACAGGAAAGTCTAACCTACCAAATTCTAAAATGTCACTGTGATATATCCTGACACTAGAATCATGTGACTATGCTGATAGTGTCTACGTTTAACCCTGTACCTGTGCAGAGTTTTCCCCCCTACTTTTGTAAAGGAAATGGATGACAATATTTCTACTGATGAATTGTGAAAGGCACCAACAACTCAACACCACAGAATAATTTAGGCACTAAAATGAAAAAGGAAAAAAAATCAATTTGTAACTCTTACAATTTAATCTGCAACCTGGAGCTGACCCAGTTTCCAAACCACACTCCAAAAACAGATAATGGAGCACTGATAACATGTTATATTTCACAACATCACCATCTCCTCTGAAAAATGCCCCATGGCAAAATATATAAAGGGGGGTTGTCTGTGATTTGACTTGGGTCTGGAGGACTGCCAATTCAAGACCAAGTGGGAAAGGTTGATTGGGGTAAAGGCTTCAAGCAATATGTCCTTAAGCAAGGCACGTATACTCCTTCAACTGAACCCAGGGGAATACTTCAGTGAAGGTGGTGTCAACTTCGTGTTTTGCATAATCATATACTGTATGTGGGCTTTGGAGGCCCGTAGAACTTTTATTTTTGCAAAACGACAAATTTGGTGTGCAGGCCAGAGGGCAACTTTTAAGAGTGATACTCTTGTCACGTTTTGCATAATGAGTATCTATCTCCTTAGGGTGCAAACAGTCAGCCTCTCTCTTTCTACTTACTTACAAAAAGTTGAAGGTTCCCCTAAGGGACTGCGACCTATGACTACTGGTCTTCAGTGGAACATGTGTACATAATGCAAGACATGTACTTGGAGACCTTAACATTCCTATGGTTTTTGCATTTGATTTGGATTTTCTCGCAAACAGTGACACCCTGCACAGTAAAATTCTCAGTGTTCATTTACAGTGTACAAATGTAAACAAATGTAATGGGTAAATTTATATATATATATATAATATTTGGATACATTTGTACATTCTCAGTCACAAATGGATACATTAGCACTGAGGATTTTACTGTGTATTTGTTTCTGACCCAAATTTGGGCCAATGAAACTTATTTATAAACCTTTACCACCTTATTCTAATTACCGGTAGACTAAATATCTCCTTTTCCTTTTTTATATATACATTTGTATTGATTTTATAAGACATAACAGACAGGTACATCAACAATAGTCACAAGACATAACAAGAAAACAAACACACACCAGACTATAATGCATAATAAACATGCTTCAGCATTAATTGAGTAATTAACCTATCATGATGATTAGTGGTACCACAATTCAAAAGTTGGACACATTAACAATTAGGCCTATATAAAGCAGAGCAGTCACACAGCAGAGTCAAGATGACCCGTGATAGGAACCCAGATGTACTCAAATGTTGTTAAACTGTCTGGTTTGTTGCAATGCAGTCTCTCCAGATGTATCAATGATACAAACTCATTAAGCTATCCAGTGAAACAAGGAACAGTGGAAGTCTTCCACTCTGTTAAAAGTATTCTCTTTGCTACTTAAGTGTACCAAGCATAAGAGTCTGTTGAACAGAGTACGGCAGAGCCAGAGAAGCTTCGGAGCAACCAAACAAGGCAGTAAGTGCATCAGGCAAATATCTCCTTTTCAACATAAGTGACAATATGCATGGGCAAACAATCATTAAGTGAAAACTCAAAAGGCAATCTTCCAAAAGCGGCCTGTCTAAATAGATGTTGGACACCTGTAAAAAGACCTTCCATGCTCAAATGAAGATCTTTACTCAAAATGTCCACCATCTGAAAAATATGACACCTACCTAGACAAAATAATTGCTTGATCTGGCATTAATTAATAACAAACTAAATATAATTAAAGTTGTTAACTATATTGACCTTTAATAAAGTGACATTTCAGTAACCAAAATGTTTGTGTTTTTAAAATACATGCATATATTGGGTGAAAAACAAATATTTAATATATAATAATATACTAGAACATTATAGACCTGATCAAAAAGTCTTCTCTTGCACACAAAAAAGTGTAATCTTAACTTTATAGGTTTTCTAGCAAGATCTCTCTGTTATGGTCAAAGCCTGCATGAAGTTAAATTCTTGTATTGGTATGTTTTCTGCTTTGTTCAGTGTTACTGTGTGCTGCTACTGACGTGCTTTATAAAAGGGGTTCGCGTGATTAATAAAAATATTCCGTCAAACTAAATGGGTGTGACAATGAATGAGGACACATACATCTATGGCCAACGGGTACACATACACACACATAAGCATTCATGCATGCATGCATGCACCCATGCACGCATCGCACGCATCACATGCACGCTAGCACACGCACACACACGCACACGCGCACACACACACACACACACACACACACACACACACACACACACACACACACACACACACACACACACACACACACCCACACACACATCCATACAGACACGTACACAGAAAGGAAAAAGAAAAAAAAGACAGACAGAAAGAGGTAGTAGGTGTTTCTTACATTCAAATGAGGCAGAGCATCCTGGACGCAGCCATGGATCCTGTTAGGTGGATGCACTGTTTACTTTACTTATTGCCCTGAGGAGAGGGAGGGAAGAGAGGAGAGAGCGAGGTGGAGGGGGGAGGGGGGGGGGGGCACCTACAGTTCAACCCTCAGGCAACCACTCTCTATTTGACTAAAGGTAAGAAACAGAGACCATAGTCTTTGGCAAGTAGGAGCGTACATAACCACAGAACTACAACAATGCCTATAACGCCTGGAAAATACACAAACAAGAAGCTCTGCCATGAAGTGTTTTCTGATAGCATTTCCAGTGCTCCAAATTTTTCCAAAAGTTGTTCAAATGTATTCCTTCAGATAATGCTCTTGACCATATAAACCCCAACGTCCCTCTTCTGGGAGGGGGGGGGGGGGTGAGCTTGTAGATCGGCTAGTTTTGGCAGACATTTGGTGTAGAGGGAAAAAAGGAGCGTACCTAGTGTAGAGCCCTGGGCACTCCAGTCAATTAAGTATACTGTATATAGGGTTTAAGTGGTTAACAGTTTTGTGAATCAATTATAAAATGCCACATAATGTATACGTATGCATAGCCTACATTATAGCTAAATTAGATAGACAGACGGACAGTGCAAGTGACTAAAAGGAATGCAGAGTCCTGCAGAGTACATATACAGGCAGAAAGACGGACAGAGTGACGGACAGGAAGACATGACGGACTGCACTGTCCCTCTGGGGACCCACAGACAGACCAACATAACAAGTCACTCAATGTTACACACGAGAGAGACAGTTAAGACCAGTGGTTCTCAGTTAGTGTGGGGCCCCGGGAATTCCCAGGGGTCCTTGAGGGGGTTCCAGGGAGTCCCCAGCTAAATGATTGATAGGATTGATAGGAACCAAATGGAACAGGTTTGTAACGCAGTGTGTACAAATGGAACCAATTGGACCCTTTTGGTTCCGCCTGTACACTGTGAACGCTATGGGGGTCCGTGGTCTAATGCATACAAAACTGGGGTGGGGGTCCTTGAAATGGAAAAGTTTGAGAACCACTGAGTTAGACAGTCCGTTTGTCAGACTCTCGTTCAGTCAGGCAGGCAGGCGGACAGACAGACAGACAGGCAGACAGACAGTGCTTCTAGCCAGCAGAGGTAGAGATAAGGGCCCTGGACTTTGCTCTGTGGGCTGTGGGTGTTGGCAAAGAGGCCGAAGATAAAAAACCTACGGCCTGAGAGAGGGACACAGAGGAGGTAACTGATTACATTTAACCAGGAGAATGGGAGGAGGGCAAGAGGGAAAGAGAGGGAATTGATCGAAACAGTAGCATTGACTCAGTAAGAGCTGAGAAGCTTGTGCTGTTGGACAGAGTGGTAACTTACTGCAGTACAGTAGTACCTCAAATCATTCTGAATTAATATCACAGATAATTGCTGTCATTGCTATCAGTAGCATTTTTTGTCAGGTGTTTAAGTAGCCTGAATGAATATTCAACAATGACATTTGTATGTCATATTAATTTAACACTTTATTCAAAATACAAGTCCCCAGGCCAGTGTGGCTGCATATAAGATTGTGAGCAGTGTTGCAGCTGATTCATTAGAGTTCAAGTCACTTTTAAAGGATGACTTCACCCATTTTCAACCAATCTTCATATAATTGGCCCTCACTAATGCTCATTATTATATAGTACCATTTTTGTATACCCGTCTGTGTCTCAGAGGAGGGCTGTGGACAGTTCAGAAATCCGCCTACCAGTGACATCATCGATGGGGAATCCAGGCTAATAGAAACTGCAGGCTTTCTATTCCTGGAAAGTTAGCATGCTATAATAGAAGCGTCTGTTCTCGCGTTTATAAAAATCTAAATAAAAAATCAGGAGAAAAAAAATAACTCTGCATGTTATGAAGCGTCCACAGCCCTCCTATGAGACACAGACTGAGTTTATTTCTTTACCATTTTATCATGAGCATTAGTGAGGACCAATTATATGAAGAAGAAATGGATGAAGTCGTCCTTTAAGTATCGACATATTATTTTTATAATAAACAATTAAGCAGTCATCAGATCCTTTCAAGGAGCTTTCATCGTTAAGGGTTAAAAATCTTAAATATGGCAGCCGCTGAGGAGCCCCCAGCTGAAGGCAGTAAAAAAAAGGGCATACTCCAGATGTCCCCAAACTCCTCACTGTCCCCATATTCATTGTTGAGGCACAGATGTATATCAAAGCTTTAAATGAGGATTTAAAAAAAAAAATGCTTCACCCCTGGGGCAATTATGACTTGAGGGATTTGTGAGGCAGGTATAATGCCATCTGACAGATACAGACAGTATGTAAATGTTGTGGTTCTAATGTAAATAAACTACAGTATGTGCCAGAGAACCTGATCTTCTCATCTGACATTCTCCCCCTCGAAAGTCAGATGCTATCTGGCCTATCCGAAAGATAAATGACGAACAAATACAAAATCATCGTGTTCAAAATCAACTATTATCACATGGATGATTTAACCATAGGCTTGGATATACACTAACACTGTCATACGATGGGCCCGTACGATCAGGAAATGTAGTCTCCCATTCGATCGCCCAGGAAAACATCTTCTGACCAAAAAATACAAGCTCACAGTTGTCTTTCTTAACCAGGGTTCCTGTCTACAACATCTAAGTCCAGCTCAAGCTGGGAAAGAAAATACAGTGGCTGGGCATGTGCACCAGCAGTGTGCTGATGTTAGACAGGCAAAAAAGAAGGGCTTCCTGAGTATATGTTTGCACTGGTAGGAGCCACATTGTGCACATCGAGTGACTATTTGAACTGGACGACTTACAATTTACAATTGTAGCTGTAGCTGTAGACGTTCAGCTGTAGCGTTACGGCATTGCCGTATTAAGTGAGACATGTATGAAATTGGCAGCCAAGGAGCGAAGTCTCCCCAATTTTCAGATGGAGCCAACTTTTCCGCGCCGACAAGCAAGGAAGCCATGGCAGAATGGTCGACATTTCTTTGGTTGTAAAAAAAAAGAAAATAATCGACGGGACCACAAGTTGCTGTTTCAAGTAGTTTGCGGTGGAGTTAGACGTGGTTGAGAATGGCGCGGTGGATTCAAGAGTGCCCTTAATTTTTATTGCCAGTAATTGGGTGGCCCTGGCATGGCCTACCATTGGATCCCAGACGGTGTCATTGTCAGGATGGTGCGAGAAGGGTCACAGTGTCCATGGGTGAGATGAGGCTTTCTGGAATGTTCCCTGACATCTGGAGTGCATGTGTTGAGTCACAGGGAATAGAAGCGTGTGTGTGTGTGTGTGTGTGTGTGTGTGTGTGTGTGTGTGTGTGTGTGTGTGTGCGTGCGTGCACGTGTGTGCGTGCTGTGCAGTGGCTAGACCTTAAGACAACACTGCTAGAATTGACATGACAACTACCACTGTCCACTGCCCTGTAAATCACGAACACTGAGACATGCTGCTGACACACAGACAGATACACACACATATGGACAGATACACGTTCCTGCATGGACAAGACACACACACGCACACGCGCACACACACACACACACACACACACACACTGGCATCTTGTCAGAAGGGGTAATAAGAGCGCTTTTAGAAAAGACGGGACTGGATTCCTACAGTGAATGTCTCTAGTTTACCAATACACAGAATCTGATGTAACTGTCTGTGCCATGTGCTGGGGGGAAAACGGCATGACGAAATCTGTTTAGATGCTGAAGGAAAGGTGTGCAAGGTGGGGAGAGTGACCCAGAAAGTGTGTAGTGTGTATGTGTGCGGTGTGCGCTGACCATGTTTCTTTGACGGACACCTTGGGTACTTGGGTACCAAGAATAACTTCTGTATGTCATCGAGTCTCTCCATCTCCAATCCAT
This sequence comes from Gymnoscopelus braueri, assembly GCF_963280865.1. NCBI lineage: Eukaryota > Metazoa > Chordata > Actinopteri > Myctophiformes > Myctophidae > Gymnoscopelus > Gymnoscopelus braueri. The sequence continues at coordinate 1,971,768 of NC_137606.1, read as the reverse complement.
CCAGTCATATGTTGCTGGTGGTATACTGTGTGATAATGCAGAAATATGCTGGGTGTTCCTGAGTCCAGGCTGAAGACAATGGGTGAAAAAAACAGGCAATGCTCGTGGACTGTACAGTGCATCGAGGATGTCTACATGATGCCGCCTTCTCCTGTTCAATATCTTCTTTGGTGGGCGAGACGTTTTTCTCTTGCGTCTCAGTCTTCTTCAATTAGGCCATTGTTTTGGCTAACTAATTATACAATGAACAAGAAAACAATAAGATACCATGTATCACATGTATTACATGTTTGTAAGCTCTATTGAAAAACGTTCAATAGCTACAAACTCACAGCTTGTAGATATTTTGAAATTATTTGAAAACTACACATTAGCTGCATAATTGCTGTTACCGATATCATCAAAAAGGTAAAGTAATGATGAACTATAACACTATACAGGTATATCTGCCAAACTAATATGTCAGTCGGGTTCAAAGTAGTTTTGGCATATCCTCATTATGCCTGATGATAATAGTTAACCATTTTGTTCTTTGTTGGTTTTGCATCATGTTGCCCAATGCCCACTCAGCATCTATTGCACACCCGTCAGCCCCTCTTTTGTGAACCAAGGTTGCTCCCTGTTTTCCTGTCAAGGGTTTTTACCTGGGGATTGTTTTTTGCCTGATTGAGGTTCAAAGGAATAGTGGGTGTCATTCGGTTTCCATTTTGGTTTACGTTGGTTATCTGGTGTTATTGCTTTTTGGCGAAGAGCCTATCCATAATTTAGATGTTGACATTTGAATGTTGGTTCTCTTTATGTTTTTATTACACATTGCACCTTTTGCGCACATTGTCATCAAGAATTGCCATGTTTTCTTTCCTGTTCTTTGATTTGATTTATCTTTTTATGTAAAGCACTTTGTAACTTTGTTTCAATAAGTGATCTATAGATCAAGTTTAGATAAATATCCTTCAAATAAAGGAAGAGGTTTATTTCAAAGTCCATTATGAGGGAAATAAATATTTACCTAGATCATTACCATGATCAACCAATATCCCTAACGTATCCAGTTCAAATCTGTAACACTGATATGGATTTGCCTTAAATTATCTGCAATCATTTAACAATTTCCATTATTTTGTAAATATAGGATAGGATAGTTCACTTGAGAATGAGACTTTGCTTCTGTTATTTAAAAAGGCAATATTATGGCAAGGATAGCTCAGCAAATATCCTCCTGACTCTGATTATTTGCTGCAAATATTTGCTGCGAATCAAATAATGTATCTTTGTTTAGTGTAAAGAAAATCTCTGATTGTTTAATACTGCACTTACTGAAATATTTGTTTTGTGTAACCTTAATCTGTGTAATATATGCAATGGCAAAGAAACAACTCTTGTATGTAAAATGGCCCCAGGGGCACAGAGGCAGTTTTGCTTCCATCATCAAGTTTGTCTCCACTTTAGAAGAGGAAAGTAGGGTGACAAGAGATTTTAAAAATACATAGAAGGAGCAATGCAAGTTATTTTCTCATGTGTTATCCTTTAAGCTCCACCACATGACACACAGAATCACTTGTAGACGTGTAAACTTACAGACATACGCACACAACATAGATAAAGACAGGGGAAAATACATTCAACTGTGACTTTCTCTGAAATCAATTTACATGTCACTTAAGGCCATTTGTGTGTGTGTGTGTGTGTGTGTGTGTGTGTGTGTGTGTGTGTGTGTGTGTGTGTGTGTGTGTGTGTGTGTGTGTGTGTGTGTGTGTGTGTGTGTGTGTGTGTGTGTGTGTGTGTGTGTGTGTGTGTGTGTGTGTGTGCGCGCGGGCGTGTGTGCTTAATGTTTGTTTTTGTTTAATTTGTCCGTGAAGGAGCTGTAAACATACGTACAATAACAAAGAAAATGGGTGAAACACAAACATCATAACGGATATTAATTTGAATAAAAGTCTGAATCCGTTTTCGGTGACCGCTTTTGGCAGAGCAAATCCACATCCACACAAACAATCCACAGATTAGATGTAACAATAGATGAAGAAAAGTTCACACCCTCACAAACAAATGAGCAACCGCACATTGAGGGACACAGGGAATACAAACGCATGCTCAACTGCACAAGCACAAGTTCATGCGCACACGCACACACACACACACACACACACACACACACACACACACACACACACACACACACACACACACACACACACACACACACACACACACACACACAGTAATCTTATCAGCCATCACAGGTGTACAAGTTACAAACCTCACCTGTTGGGAACCCCACCCCAGAATGTGTGTGGGTGTGTGTGTGTGTGTGTGTGTGTGTGTGTGTGTGTGTGTGTGTGTGTGTGTGTGTGTGTGTGTGTGTGTGTGTGTGTGTGTGTGTGTGCGCGCACGCACGCGCGTGCATTTGACAGTGCCAGCAGATGCAGCACAATGAAAGTGTGCTTTTTCAAATCTGTAATATCATGTCTGTCCATCGGTCGTTTGTCGTCTGTCTCTCACTCATCCATTTGTTTAAGTGTGTCCCTCTGCTTGTCTTACTGTTTCGTCTCTGCCTGTCTGTCTTTTTCTCTGTCTGTCTGTCTGTCTGCCTGCCTCTGTTGTATCTGTCCATCCATCTGTCTATCTCTACCTTTCCCCCCGTCAGCAAGATAATCTAGGCTTCCCTGACCTACTGCCATGCTTTCTAAAGGAAACAAGCCAAGAGTGTATAGTGTGTTTCTGTTTTCTGTTACTGCTTTCACAGAAAATAGCAGATCGACAAGCTTGTCGATCTGCAATTTCCTGCGAAAGCTTTCCCTACAGTATGGATGCTGGGGTTTAAGCGGTTAACAAGGCAGATACAGGCAAGAATGGACCTTTGACCAGAACTACGGGGACACTCACACCACTGTGCCAACTGGGACGGGACACTTGGAGTTCATTAGCTTGGTGTGTGAACAGCTGGACACACACACACAGGCAGACATATAGATGGGGATTGGGGACAATATAAGAGGTGGGACTATGGTGCCCTGGTGCAGTGCTATGGGGTGTATTGTGCCCAAGAATTCCAATTCCCTTGAATAATTTCTGTGTTATATTAACCCTTTAAGACACGGGAACGCATCTCTGTGTCATTCTTAAGATTCCTTTGGCTATTCAAAAATAGCAGATCTACAAGCTCATAGCGCGGCACTTGGTGCCGCGCTATGAGCTTGTAGATCTGCTATTTTTGCTGTCCATAAACTGCTATCCAGACTGTCCATAAACAGGACAGTCTGGAGGGGGTTGCAGGACGGAGGATGAGGAGAACCGCTCCCACCCTCCCTATGATGAGCTAGATGGGACGAGGAGCACCTTCAGTCACAGCAGTGTTAATTTTGACAGCACATTTTGATGTAGTTTTAGTCATAGTCTTTTGAATACAATTCCATTTAGTTTTAGTCATATTTTAGTCATCTGAAATGTTTCGTTTTAGTCTATCTTTAGTCGACTAAATCTACAGTTGATTTAGTCAACTAAAATGTATTTTGGCGGTGCCTTGCTGGCGTCGTAATGGCTGATTTTCACTTGGTTGCGTGCTGAAAATAGCCGATCTGCAAGCCCAAAGTTGTAGGCTTGCAGATCTGCTATTTTCAGAGTGCAACAACCAAGCGCAAACAAGCATATAATGACTTGTCTTTTAGTTCTATTGGATCTCTTCTCCCTAACATTCTAGTCTAGTTTTTATTTGCTGATGAAATTGTCAATATATTTAGTCTTAGTTTTAGTCATCGAAGCTTGGTTTTTATTTCGTTTTTTATTTCGTTTTCGTCAGTGAAAAAAGGTAGTCGACGAACATTTTTCGTCATAGATTTAGTCAACACTGAATCACAGACTCATCGTCCCTTGGCACAACACTGAGAGACGTGTGAGATTTGTGCCGGTAGCCATTATCCTAGTTCAGCGATTCTCAGCTACTTTTTTATTTAGTTCAAGGACCCCCAGTTTTGCGTCACTATTGCGCCTAAGTAGGTCGGGAGATGGCTTATTGTCGGTATCAGCCGAGTAACACGCGGGAGTCTGTCCCCGTTACTATGCGCTAGACCCCTGGGAGATGGATTGCTGAGGTGGAGCGCCACACCTATCCTCAGCTCCCAGTACTTACCGCACGACTTACCGCACCCAAGCCGTGCTACTCATGCGCTGAGTTGGCGGTGCCCGGGATCGAACCCATGACCTTGTGGTCTGAAGGCGAGAGCTCTACCGATTGAGCTACCCGGACACTAGCCATGTAATATTCCGCGGTACTCCAATACAGGAGTCCGAAAGCCCTCTGTCTCATGTGCCGGTCATCACATTATTGGCTCAGGAATGCAACAAAAACGAATTAATCTCCATAATTCAAGGCTTCATGGGGTGTGTAATTGATAGAAAACAAGTCATCTTTTGGGTGAGCTACTCTTTTAATGCAAATGACTCGCTCCGAAATCTAACCGCATAACATCTCGCAGTCTTCCCTGTTTCAGCCTCATAAATCAAAAGCCAATGACACAGTAGAATCCAGTGGATACCCAGGGTCACCTGAGATGAAATGCAGCTCGTTGGCGTGGAAACGACTAAATCTGAGAGTTACAGACTGTTTAAAGGTCCATTCGGTTCTTAGCTATAGGGACCCCCTGGAATCCCCTCAAGGACCCCTGGGGGTCCCCGGACCCCACTTTGAGAACCACTGTCCTACATAACCAAGCCACCATGCGTTCCGTCCTGTCCTTGGATTCATGACCCCAGCTCAGCGACTACTGGAATGTGCTCTAGTATCATCATTTGAGGCCTGTTTAGGCTAAGTGCTGTAAATGTTTCACCATCAATCGATTGTAATCACCGTGGATTGACTGTAAATATTTATAAATATTCCCACTGTGTAGCTGGCTCACACTGTATATATTGACTATCAGCCTCACATCATATCCACTGTCGATAATCTATACATATACTGTACTGCATAATATCCATTCTTGGACGATAGATGTATGTCCATATTACAGATACGTGATACTTATATCTATATTTATCTATTTATAGCTCATACATTATAACTGGGTCAGTCCAGATGTGCAGATGGCCAGGCCAGACTGCATCTATGCACAGTACATGTACAGCCTACGTGAGTGACTTAAGTGTGTTTAATGCTCTGAACAGAGATGACATGTCACACAGAGAGCACAGTCTGATTCTCAAACTGAAGCTCTGAAAAAAATCATGAACAATTTTGAAATCTTTTGAACTCTTTTTAATAACTTACTTACATAAATCTTCTTTTCTGGGGGTCCCTAGCACAAATCATTTTCAGACGGGGGTCTGCGGCCAAATACATTGGGAGTCCTTGACATGAAAAAGTTTGAGAACCTCTGTGCCCCAAACTGGCATGAACATGTTATTGTGGGGAAGCAGCCTGGGGAAGGGTATTGGGAACTCGACTGTGCTGCCCTCCCTGTCACTGACATGTTAAGGGAGGAATCTGAAGCGGTCTCATTGCTGCAGGCCATAGTGGAATGAGTTTTGAGGGAGTACCTCCTCTTTCACTTTCACCGATCTGTTACTACAGGGGGGAGTTTGTTTTCCCAGAGCCTCCAATCATAGACCCCCCACTTCACACCAATTAACACACACACACACACACACACACACACACACACACACACACACACACACACACACACACACACACACACACACACACACACACACACACACACACACACACACACACACACACACACACACACACACACACACACACACATGGCCTACCCAAGCCTACATTCACTACCATGCTAACCTTAATGCTCAGTGTCATAGGACAAAATGTCCTCACTTTGAAGGGTTTCCCTCACATCTCCATTACATCACACACACACACACACACACACACACACACACACACACACACACACACACACACACACACACACACACACACACACACACACACACACACACACACACACACACACACACACACACACACACACACACACACACACACACACACACACAGTGGCTATGGCAGCATCCAGCTGTGGCAGATTAGTAGCCCTCCGCCCACCTATTGCGCTGCCATGGTGGTGACAACCGGGGGGCAAAAACTAACACCCACACTTGAGAGAGAAAGGTTGATGGGGAGACAGACAATGAGAGGTCCTGCAAAGCGTCATTGCTGATTGATTGATTCAAACCAGAGCAGTGACAATCTGATACAACTTCTAATTTTAATATGACAATAACGACGATGTTACGTCCAGTCCCCAAACTGAACATTTTAGCAGGATGGTGGACGCTTCTCTGGTTCGTTTGGGTCAGCAGCGTTGAACAAACCCTCCAGCCATGACTTCCAAAGATGCTATATGACTATTGTTTACCATGCTGGAAGGAAGCGCTCTTTTTGCTAAAAGAGTCAAAAACAATTTTAGTTTCTAGCGCTCAAACGGCCCCGAGCCATAAAAACACACTCTGTTCTCAGGGGCCTGGTGTAAACACGCAACAGAGTGTCCTTTGGCTGAAAATAACGAGGGGAAAAGAAGCCAGCCGTGCAGAAGAGAGGTTCCCCTGTGGACATGCAGCTTAATACGGTTTGGCGGCTGTCAGTGTCTCACTGACGGCCCGCGTTGTGTTATGGGTTTGTCCAGACCGCCCGTCTGTCTGTCTGTCTGTCTGTCTGTCTGTCCATCAGTCTGTCTGTTTTTCCACCTTTACAGAACTTAAAATGGCCGTGGTCTGGCCGGCAGGAGGGAGGGAGGAGGAGAAAGAGGAGGAAAGGATGAAAAAAGCTGGTGAAGGGACTGGAGGAGGAGGAGGAGGAGGGGAGAGGAGGAGGAGGGGGAGACAGGCAGCTACCGCAAGCAGATGAATGAGAGCTACTATGTCCACACACACCCTGGACTCTGTGTGTGTGTGTGTGTGTGTGTGTGTGTGTGTGTGTGTGTGTGTGTGTGTGTGTCTGTGTGTGTGTGTGTGTGTGTGTGTGTGTGTGTGTGTGTGTGTGTGTGTGTGTGTGTGTGTGTGTGTGTGTGTGTGTGTGTGTGCCTCTGACTCTATACCTTCTACCTTAACAGGGCTCCTTGAGGAGAGCCTGTCAGCCTCTCACGCTCAAGCAGACAGGCTCCAGTTATATCCACAGAACGCGCCGTAATCGCACTGCGGAACAGTTTGATCCTTTGCAGACACCATAGAACTGACCTTTTCTCAGATGAACTTACTCAACTTTCCCCCTTGGAGCCCTCAAGGCAGAACACCTGCTACAGGAAGAGGTCCCGTAAGGCTCCCAGGCGAGCTCACAGTTTGAGCACAGAGTCCAACTATATGGGCCGTTCTATTAATACTTTAGCCTCTCTGACTTTATCACTACACAACAACAGTAAACAACAAGTATAGAGGCACGATAACATCTTACACAGGTTTATTTCAGATGCTCTGCTCAATTTACAATTATAATTTGGATTATTTCTATATTTAGAGTTGATTCATACACTCCCTGGTCTACAACCAGCATTTCCAATGTTTTACATTTTCTGAACTGCTGCTAGCGTTTTATTCTTATGTAGTTTTGTTTGGTTTTCTTGCCTTATGTTTGCTATATTTTTTTACCTTATTTGTGACTCTTTATAATACGTTTCTCTTCTTCATGTCTTGTTGTCGTTTGTCACAAGAATGTCATTGTTCAGAATGACCCGTTTGCGTTACACATGCATTTGACAAATAAAAACCCTTTGTTTAGTGCATGTTATTGCCAAGACAATAAGTGAAGAAGAGAATATGGTTTAATTATTGACTGCACATACTACAAGTGGTCTTCAGGGGTAGCACTTCCCAGGGTTCTTCTCACCATACACTGTAGCACAGCCCATAGTGTACAGGGTTAGGGGTTCCATTGCAATGTGTTAGGAATAGAGATGTCAAGGTTATGACTATGACATCACAAACAATTGGACGTCTTTGTAGCCTGGAGCTTCATGGGGCCCTGATGGTGATGGTTTAGGCCAGTGTTTTATCAACCCTGGCAAACGTCCCAATTTTGGGCCGGGGCTACTGCTGAGGTGTGCCTCAGCAGTAACAATAATTTTAACAATAATAATAATCAGGCATGCAAACAGCCCCGAGGTGAAAAGGGTGACAAAATGCTGTTTTTATTCGGGTCAGGTGTCACACTATTGCCCTATTTGGATTCAAAACGGCTAGTGGAAGCTGAAAAGCTACAAGTTTGCATGTCTGAATAATGCAAAAACAGAAATATTTGTTTGCATTTGCTTTTTTTCTCCCCCATATATTTTCATGATAAAAAAGTGCGTATCGTATCGTATCGAAATCGTATTGAAGTTGTGTGCCCAATATCGTATCGTATCGTTTTGTGAAATTAGTGTATCGGCACACCCCTAGTGTGTGTATATAGATATACCGTATATATATATATATAATTATATATATATATATATACACCGTATATCTAGGTGTGCCCTGGGATTTTTTGGCTATGCCAGGTGTGCCTTGGCACAAAAAAGGTTGATAGACACTGGTTTAGGCAGTTCAAGGGCATAGTTCTATTATAGTTATCTCCACCAGGCCGAAGCCAGGGCCGGGATGTGTCTTTCTGCCTGTGTGTACAGGGCTAATCTAGCAAAAAAATACAAGACATATCAGCGTCATATTTTGTGGGCACACTGTCAGCAGTCCACATCACCATAACAGTTTTAAACCTGTCGATGGCAACTATTGTTTTCTGTGAATTTATAACCTCAGACCCAGCATCTCTCCAGGTTATGGGATGAATGTTTGCCTGATGAAGACCTATAAGGTCGAAACGTTGCGCCATTAAATAAAATACATTTTGGGAGCTTTAAACCAGGGATGTTTGACCTTCTTCTCCTTGATCTGTGCCTTGATGTCCAGCACCTGGCCTAAATGGTACAAGATGTGCACACAATCTCCTCTGAGAACTATGAGATGAATGTCCCAAGTACTTTGATAACAGGTACTGCACTACATACTCTGACAATGGGTACTGCACTTAAGAGCTCTGAAACAGGTACTGACATCATAGTACAGAGTACCGACTGAACAAAACAGGTACTGACATCATAGTACAGAGTACCGACTGAAACAAAACAGGTACTAACATCATAGTACAGAGTACCAACTCAAAACAAGTACTGACATCATAGTACATAGTACATTTTTAAGTACAGTACTTGAGTAAATGTACTTAGTTACTTTACACCACTGCTTTTCAGGATTGAAATTCAAAAACGATCGACAAGCTAGTGCGTCGGGCACATTATCGCAGCGTCCACGGTTGGATCTTGAGCGGAGAGCTGTGTCTCATGCCCACTTTACCCTCGTTCAACTTTCTGTCTCTCTACACTGTCCTGTCGGATGTCTAGCACCAGACAACCTACGAACCAAAAAAAAAAGAAAAGAAAACGTGAAAATGAAAAGACAGAAAAACGGTTAAAGCCCTCCCCATTTTGCCCTCTGGCCTTCTCAATCATTGATAGAGACACAAAGTCAACTAACTGCACCAGCAATTTAGGGAACAAACTCTTCCTCCGGGTCAAAATATTTGCATCCGAATAGACCAAACAAACGTGAACGTAAAACACGACTGTTCCATCTTTACATGCTGTCACTCTCTCTGGCTCTACCGTGCCTCACTGGCACTTTGTTTTCAAACGGGAGGAATGTCCAGGCTTGAAATATTTTGCTCTCTTTCTCCCACACCCGCTGTCCCTCTTCATCTCTCTCGTTTGCTCTTTCTCTTCTCCCCATCTTTCCCTTTCTCACCCCTGCCTTATATAGTTTTGCAATGAATAGCGGAAATAGCCGATGTACAAGCTCATCACGTGTTGTTATGTGACATTTTGGATTTTTCTTTGACATTTCTGGGGGAAAAAATGAAAATGTTGGCCTGTAAAGACATGCCCAAAATAGGGACGCCAGGTTGAACTTGGTCAATCACTCTCTCTCCGTCTTTCTCTGATCCTTGCCCCTCTCCCGTCCTCTCGCCCTCCACCATCTCCCCCTCTCTATCCCTCCCCGTCTGTTCTCTCTGTACCTCATCCCTCTCACCCCACTCTCTCATCTTTCTTCCCTCCTTCTTGTCATTCCTTCTGACCCACCCCCTGACCCACTCCCTCCACACCTCCTTCCACTCTCACTCCTTCCTGTCAAAACAAACACACTGAGAGGGTCTCCTTTTCGTTCGGGGCGCTCGCTGAGCCGGCGGCCACGTTTAGGCCCCGAGGTCCTCTCTGTGTGTGTGTGTGTGTGTGTGTGTGCGTGTGCGTGTGTGCGCGTGCGTGCGTGTGTGTCCTGTTATTAATGAGCACCCAAATGAACTCATCAGTGTCAACATGAAGACAGGTTCCTGTGAAGATACAACATGTTGTGCAGTGCAGTCCCATGTGTGTGTGTGTGTGTGTGTGTGTGTGTGTGTGTGTGTGTGTGTGTGTGTGTGTGTGTGTGTGTGTGTGTGTGTGCGCGTGCGTGCTCCTTCTCGCCGTGTCTTTCTACCAGGTATTTATAACATGCACACAGTGAAAAGCAGCCCTCTCTCTTTTTGCAGCCCTCCTCCCTCCCTCCCTGTGCGTGGTGGTTATCTGACATAACCAGCTCCTGGGTTTTTCTCTTGGCGACGCTGCGTTCCTGGCAGATAGCGGGGGCCGACCGCCGCACCGGGGGAACTTTCCTGGCTCGGGGAGCCTCCGGACAATCACACCTTTCATAGGTGGTGTAAGACGCTCTGCCCCGGCCGCCGACCAGCGGCTGGAGGCTAAGCAACAGCTCTATTAGGGCCACGAAAGGGAGCGAAATTCTCTCTGGAATATCTCTCTCTCTCTCTCTCTCTCTAACCCACTGTTTCCCAAACAGTGGGTTGGGGCCCATTTGTGGGTCGCGGACCAATTTTTGTGGGTCGCGAGTAAATATCCCCCTTTTTCTTGTTTCCTACATTTAACCGCATTTCTTTTTTTTTAAAGTGTTGACAAAAAAAATCACAACTTTTCATCAATTTAAACTATTCCGACATTTTCTAAAGTATTTCATGAGTAAAATCCGAAAATCTAAACAAATCCATAAAAATAAAAATAAAGTTTAAGAAATAGTGAAAATAGCAGATGTACAAGCTCTGTAGATCTGCTATTTTCACTAGTTTGGGCCCCGGGCAAACGTCTACGTTTTCTTTTGGGTCTCGAGCTAAAATGTTTGGGAACCACTGCTCTAAACCCCTCTCTCAAAGTCTCTCTCTCTCTCTCTCTCTCTCTCTCTCTCTCTCTTCGCACTTTCTCTTGCCCTGACCACCCCTTCTCTCTCCCTCTCTCTCACACTGTCCCACTCATGCATGCTCCCTCCTCCCTCTCCCTCCCATCTCCCTCTCTCTCTCTCTCTCTGAAGCCTCCTTGGGGTTTATAAAGCTACCTTTTTACAGGTTTAAATTTAGCATCACCTCCTCCGGGGCCGCGGCTTAAAAGGGGGTTGTCTTGGACCTAGAGAGAGAGAGAGAGAGAGAGAGAGAGAGAGAGAGAGAGCGAGAGAGAGTTCTTCTAAAAGTCGATGCTACGATTTGGCAGGTTTTGTGCAAACCAATTTGGAAAGGCTTGGTTTGGAGGCATGAGGGGGCCAGTTGTGATGTTGTGCTCTGTGCGCTTCCCGTAAACGAGCTGTGTAGCTTTATTCAAAGAGCTGTGGTAGAAAAGGCCAAATAAAGATCAAATCAACAAGGAAGCTCAGAAGGGAAGGCAGCTCACCAGAGAGATTCAGGGACTCTTTAAAGCACAGGGGGGGGGCAACCTGGGACACGGAATAAAGATGAAACACACAAAACTAAACAGTTTGGTGGAACAAATGGGTTTGGAATATGAGTCTTTTAGGTGATGACAGTCTCAGACTGGGAAAGGTGGAAATTATGTTACTGAATGTACTCTCCACAAATTCACTGGTAAAAGTAAAAGTAGCATTTATTTTCTTTATTACAAAAGAAACTTTGTTCTAATCTAATGTACAATGTTCCAAAAAAAAAAAAACATTATAAGATAACTAGTTATTGCAATAATATACAAAACTACTGACACTGGGAATTATTATTATTATTATTATTATTATTATTATTATTATTATTATTATTATTATTACACTTATTATTATTATTATTATTATTATTATTATTATTATTATTATTGACATGTATAAAAGTTTTCAAATGGAAGAAATATATTAGATTTTGATGCTAAACTCAAATATTCAATGCTTTACAGGTGGCCTGTTTATAAGATGGTAAAATCCTGAATAAATGACCGCAAGTCATTCACTCCTAATGCCCTGAAGTCATTCATATATTATTCTTTTTCACACTAAAGAAATATGCCATTTCATATCTTCTTGCAGATCGAGCTCAACATTTAGACATGTTCTAGTGGTGCTGCAGGATGAATGCACACGCATACTTAAGTACACTGGAGCGATTCCTATACTCTCAATACTTTATACCTCTACTGCACTACATCTCAGAGGCAAATATTGTACTTTTACTCAACTTTTTGAAAAGTTTAGTTACTAATTACTTTGAAGATTAAGATTATTATTACAAAACATGCATTTACCACTTCAGCCCTATATGTATGTATGTATGTATGTATGTATGTACAGTATATATGTACAGTATGTATGTATGTATGTACGTACGTGTGTGTATATATATATATATATATATATATACATACATACATACACACACACACACCCACCCACCCACCCACACACACACACACACGCACACACTTCGGCTATTTGAAAATAGACGTTCTACAAGCTTGTAGTGAGCTTGTAGATCTGCTATTTTCAAAAGACTTTAATACGTTTTTGAATACTTGTGAAATGGGACATTATGTGTAATGAGTACTTTTACTTTAAAGTATATATTGATGCCAGTACTTTTGTTACTCAAGTAAATGTTGAATACAGGAACTTCTACATTGCGGTATTGATACTTTTACTTAAGTAAAAAAAGAATGTGAGTCCTTCTTCCTCACACACTGACAGACAGGGATCAGGGAAGGGTGAGCCCTGCCCTAACAGTGCTGTCTTGCATCCTGGTGTCACGTAAGCCTTTTTTTCACCCTTCCAGGAACCTGTGAGGATTTTCACTGTGCTAACAATGTGTACTCATGGATGACTCACGCTCTCTCACAGCATTCTGGGCCTCTGTCTGCCTCGGCTTCTTGTTCACCTCCACTTTGCCCCTGCTCTCTCACAGTTGTTTCGCTCTTTATTTGGGACTTCTGAATTTTCTCTTTTTGTCCAATTAAAGACTGCTTTTTCAGCCACCACCAATATACCACAGGAATTTGAAGTAGTTGTCGGGCAGAAAACCCCTTATTTTAATGTTTTACTTTTTTAGTAAAGTAGCAAAAATTTGCAGATCTTCAAGCTCAAAACGTGTCGCATCTGCTATTGAATCAGAATCAGTTTTATTGTCACATCACAGGTTTACAAGGTAAAAAAGTGGGTGAAATTCTTTTTTGTACATCGTTCCCATCGCAACGTTAGTTTCCATAGAAAGAAGAGGGGGGGGGAGAAGAAGAGGGTGGGGGGTAAGTGGGAAGGAGATCAAAACAAGAGAGCAACAGAAGGCCAGACAAGTTATCTACATATTTACAAATTACCTGAGATAATAAAAACTAAAAAAAAACTAAACTAAGGTGCCTGAGCATAGCAGCAATGTATTGTATACTGTGCATGTTATACTTATACTGTGCATGATAGACAATGGACGTTAAGGTGCTTAGAGGAAAAAGGAGCACAATAAAAAAAGACCAAAAAAAGTCAGTGCGTTATACAAGGGATTAAGGTGCAAAAGGTCAGTGCGTGTCCACCTAGAGTGGACCGACCCTAGTATAATCCGCAGGTAGCTCCATGAGGGAGTGCAACAAAAAGTCATTTGTACCTGGTGTAGTCCACAGGTGTGTCCGAGGGGGGGCTAAAGTCCAAGTCATTGTCCCTGGTATAATCCACAGGTGTGTTCAGGAAGAGCCAGAAAAGTCTGCGCTGCCTGTTGTCAGGCTGCTGAACAAGGCCTATGCCTCATTCAGGCTTATGCCCCATTCAGCATTCTGACAGCAGCCGGATTGAAACTACACCAGTATCTGGTGGTGGAACTCTTGATACTGCGGTAGAGCCCCTTGCCCGGTCGCGGTCGTTGTAGGGGGTTGAACAGTCTGTGACTTGGGTGGTGCTTGTCCTTGATGATGCGCTTGGCTTTGACCACGCACCGCTTTTTGTACAGATCCTGGAGCGCTGGGAGCTCGATTCCCATTATCCGCTCTGCCGATCGCACTACTCGTTGTAGGCTGATCTTTTCTCGGGCAGTGCAGTTCCCGTACCAGGCCGTGACACAGCCTGTTAGGATGCCTTCGACAGAACTGTTGTAGTACAGCCTGAGGATGCGACGTCCTACTCCGAGCTTCTTCAGGCGGCGGAGCCAGTACAGTCGCTGCTGAGCCTTTTTCCTCACGTGTGTGGAGTGCGTCTCCCATTTGAGGTCCTCCTCGATGTGTACTCCGAGGAACTTGAACTCGCTGACCCTTTCCACTGCAGCACCGTCGATGAGGATGGGCGCATGGTCTCTCCGCGGCCTCCTGAAGTCCACGATCAGTTCTTTGGTCTTGTCGACGTTAAGAGAGAGGTTGTTCTCTCGGCACCAGCGTGCTAGTGATTTGATCTCCTCTCTGTAGTCAGACTCGTCGTTGTTGACGATTCGGCCTATCACTGTCGTGTCGTCCGCGTACTTTATGATGGTGTTGGAGACATGTGTGGCTATGCAGTCATACGTGTACAGGGAGTAGAGGAGAGGGCTCAGCACGCATCCCTGGGGTGCTCCGGTGTTGAGGGTCAGGGGGTCGGATGTGATGCTGCCCATTCTCACCACCTGATGTCGGTTGGACAAGAAGTCCTGTATCCAGTCGCACATGCTTGGGTGTAGCCCTAGGTCTCTGAGCTTTTTGTCAAGTATTGCTGGGACAATGGTGTTGAATGCTGAGCTGTAGTCCACGAACAGCATACGTACATATTTGTCCTTCAGCAGCTTGTTGTCCATGTGCGAGAGGACGGTGTGGAGAGCCATGGCAATAGCGTCGTCGGTGGATCTGTTTTTGCGGTATGCATACTGCCACGGATCCAGCGAGGCAGGTAGCGTGGAGCTGATGTATTCCCTCACCAGTTTCTCGAAACACTTGCTGACGATCGGGGTGAGAGCAACAGGTCTCCAGTCGTTCAGGCATGTCACTTTGGCCTTTTTGGGAATGGGCACAATGGTTGACATTTTGAACCCTGCAGGGACCACAGCCAGGGAGAGGGAGAGGTTAAAGATGTCAGCGAAGACACCCGCCAGCTGGTCTGCACATGTCTTAAGGACCCGGCCTGGAATCCCATCAGGTCCGGCTGCCTTGTGGATGTTGACCCGTGTGAAGGCTGTACGCACTTCTCTCTCCGAGATGGTTAGAGGGTTCACCTCTGCTGGTGCTGCTGATGGCCCCGCTTGGCTGCCGCGGTTGGAGCTGATCTCAAACCGGCCATGCAGATGTGCACGTACTCCGCTGTCCATCCATGGTTTCTGATTGGGATAGATCCGAACTGTCTTTTTTGGGACTATGTCATCTATGCACTTACTGATAAAGCCAGTGACTGAGTCTGAGAGTTCGTTGATGTTATTCCCAGCGGCGTTCTTAAACATCCCCCAGTCAGTCTGGTAGAAGCAGGATTGTAGCATAGCGTCTGTGTCCTCAGACCAGATTCGGATTTCCTTCTCAACGACCGGCTCCCTTTTTAGCCTCTGTTTGTAGGCAGGTAGCAGCTGGATGGCGTCGTGGTCAGAGCTTCCTAGCGGTGGGCGTCGGAGGGCTTTGTATCCATCCTTGAAGGGCGTGTAGCAGTGGTCAAGAATATTGTCACCACGGGTACTGCAGGCGACATGCTGGTGGAATTTGGGAAAGACCTTTTTTAAGTCTGTCCGGTTGAAGTCGCCTAGGCAGATGACTGCGCAGTCCGGGTGGCGATTTTCTTGTGCACTGATCGCCTGGTGTAATTCCCTCATAGCTGTGTCCTTATTAGCTCCAGGATGAATGTAAACAACGGCTACAATCACAATGCTGAAGTCGCGTGGTAGGTAGAAAGGACGGCAGGCTATGATTAAAAGTTCAAGGTCTGGTGAGCAGTGACTATCTAGGATTTTAACATCTTTGCACCAGTTGTTGTTGATCAAGGCACAAACTCCCCCCCCACGTTGCTTACCGCTCAGTACAGGGTCTCTGTCCTTCCTATACGCGGTGAAGCCAGGAGGAGTGATGGAAGAATCAGATGCTAACTCCGTTAGCCACGTCTCAATAATACAATAATATTGTTTTGCCAATTTTGAATTTGAATCCTGCAAAGTTTTGGACAGGTTCCCACTTGCAGTGACTATATACAGACAGGTTAATAAAAGAATGCTGCAGACAAAAACATCTCCCACAATACTAGTATCTCACAATATATGAGGCTGAAAAGTGTTTGTATATTCATACAGTGTAGTGTGCATGTGCGCACGTGCATTCATGGTCATGCATGTGTGTTTCTTGATATTGCTGCTCCATTTCATCCGAAAGAGTCAAATATTGCATGGTCTGTTGTACATGCTGTGGCTCTTCAACTTCTGTCAACTCTCAACCCAGCTAACACACACGCACACGCGCACACACACAAACGAACACACACACACACACACACACACACATACAGACACACACGCACACACACACGTTTGTGTTACTATACTCGTGAGGACATTTTTATAAATGCCATTTTTGGGCGGTGAAACCGCCCCTATATGTGAGGTTTGGACATTTGCACCACCCAACCCTGCACCGTGATTGGCCACCAGTGTACCCCCCTAACCCTGCACCGTGATTGGCCAATCACAGTCTATTCAGGACTGTGATTGGCTAGTGAAACATGACATGTGCATAGCCCTATAAGTAGGACTATGCACTTAAAAAAACACATTTATGTTTTTTTTTAAGTTAGGGGTGTACAATGGTTGGTCCACAATATTACTTTTCTTTAAGTGAACTTCCATCACTGTGATGACCACTGTGACCACACCGCCCACTTCACACTGGGTGTGATTTTTACAATTGTTTGGCATTTTTGACCGTAAGCCTAAAGCCGAAAAATAACAGATCAACTAAGTATAAATCAGGTATGACCAGTGGTGTAACTAAGTACATTTACTCAAGTACTGTACTTAAGCATAATTTGAGGTCATTTTTACTTTACTGAAGTAGTTCCAATTTTCAGTACTTTTACTTCTACTCCACTACATCTCAGAGGCAAATGTTGTACTTTTACTCCACTACAATTATTTGAAAACTTTAGTTACTAGTCACTTTGCAGATATAAATTATTACATTATAAAACATACATTAACCACTTCAGCCCTATTTTATACCTGGGCTATTTGAAAATAGCCGATCTACAAGCTCACAACACGTAGCATCGCGACGTGTTGTGAGCTTGTATATCTGATATTTTCAAACATTTTAGTAGTTTTACTTTTGGTGCTTTAAGTACATTTTGATACCAATACTTTAGTACTTTTACTCAAGTAACATTTTGAACACAGGCCTTTTACTTGTAACAGAGTACTTTTATATGGTGGTATTGCTACTTTTAAGTAAGTAAAATATCTGAATACTTCTTCCACTGGGTATGACTCTAATCTTACCTCCTAAACCTAACCTCTATAAATGTCTAATCCTAAATCCCAACCTGTTCTACTTAAGCCTATAACTCAACCAAATCCTGTTTTACCATAAAACAACCATTTTGTTCTTGCAAGGAGCAGGAAGATGGTCCTCGCAATGTCCATTTCTGAAATTCTAGTACACTTGTGGGGTAGACACGCACACACACACACACACACACACACACACACACACACACACACACACACACACACACGCGCCATATGAAACCCATCGTCTCCGGCAATCAAGTCTAGTCAATGTTTCTTTCATAGAGACTGCATTACTCCTCATCGTAATTCCTCCTGGAGCTCAGTTCAGCCAGAAGCCCTACAGCATGTACAGTATATCTATAGGCTCATTCAGGGCAGTGGTGGGAAAAGTACTCAAATGTTTTACTTAAAAAAGTATCAATACTGCAATGTAGAAGTACTCTGTTACAAGTAAAAGTCCGGAATTCAAAATTGACTTGAGTAAAAGTACAAAAGTATTGGCATCAAAATGTACTGAAAGTACCAAAAGTAAAAAGTACTAAAATGTTTGAAAATAGCCCAGGTATAAAATAGGGCTAAAGTGATTAACGTATGTTTTATAATGTAATATATTTATATCTGCAAAGCAACTAAAGTTTTCAAATAATTTTAGTGGAGTAAAAGTACAATATTTGCCTCTGAGAGTAGAAGTAGAAGTAAAAGTATAGACAATTGGAAATACTCTGGTAAAAAAAAAGTACCTCAAAATTGTACTTAAGTACAGTACTTGAGTAAATGTACTTTGTTACTTTACACCACTGCATTCAGGGCTATAGCCTCACACTCACGTAGCATATATACCAGAGTTACATGCATGTCCACAGATAGAACACAAAGGGATAAACAAACCCCCCCGTCACTTTGCCATGACACTCAAGAAGTTATTTCTTTATGCCAGTGGTTCTCAACTGGTCCGGGGAACAGGTGGTCCCCAGCTAAATGATGGGAGGGTTGGTAACCAAATGGACCCTTATAGATCTTTTAACTCTTGCGAGTGTAAAATGGAAACCAGTGCGAGTGTAAAATGTGCGAGTGTAAAATGAAACCAAATGGACCCTACGGGTCCATTTGGTTTCATTTTACACTCTCAAGAGTTCAATTATTGTTAAACATCTGCATTACTTAATTAAATAATTGTTATTTTGATCAACGTTTGCCCGTCGTCTCTCCTATGGCACCAACATCAATACAGACAAAATCTTGTCCAACGATAACAAAATAATAAAAGTTTTGGGTCTGAGAGGCTAAATCTCATCAAATGGTGGTCCGTGGCTCAAATGACAAATGGACCTTGATATGAAAAGGGTTGAAAACCACTGCTTTAACCGATTAAGACAATGGTATTCAACTGGCGGCCCGCGGGCCAAATTCAGCCCGCAGGGAGTTGTCTTGTGGCCCAGGAACACATTTCATATTCTTTTTTTGAGTGGTGCCAGCCACTCCTACTCTTGACCGTGTGTGTGGGTCTAGTCACAAGCTACTTGGAAATGTAAGACACACTGATGTGTGAGATCATTCACCTGAAAGACAAATTATCCAGTCTTTTTATTGCTTTAAGATTTTCTAAAAGTTAAAATCAGTTAATAAAGCGAGGAGAGAAACAAAAAACACATTTCTGTCTGTTTTGTTTCTTTGTATGAAAAACCTGATATTTGTATTTTTTACTTTAAGTACATTTAGTGTGAGCTAATTTAACACTTTGACCCAAGTGATTTTAACTCTTACCCTGCCAGAGTTTTTTCAGAACAGTCTGTAGCCTCTGCCAGGGTTTTGACCGATTTTGGTACCTTTTCGCATGGCCACAAAATATTTTTCTCAAGTATGATTGATCCCCAGAAAATTTCTAATCACAGATGAGATTCAGGTGTGGTTTCACAAATGTCAACGAGGTCAATTTGACCTTGTTGTCATGTGTTGTTTGATGTTTGAAAATAGCTCAAAACCAGTGGTTTCAAACCAAAAAACATTGTGAATTGTTTGTCCGTTTCAATTTTAACATTGAAGTGGATGGAGCAGCAAATCTTTGGAAATTGTTATCTCCTTATTCGTTTGGAATATCGAAAAGGTGTCAATACTAAATAATTAGAGAATCTTTTTAGAAGTTTATTTTTTTTGAAAAAAGTTTTCTTTTTTTTTTTTTTTTTCAGGACGTTTTTAAACGTCTTTGGCAGGCAACAGCTAATTTCTCAAAGACGTTTATAAACGTCTTTGGCAGTTATAGAGTTAAGGGTGAGTTTAACTTTTACTAAAGCAAAAAATAACATAATAAATGAACCGTTTACCCAAACAGGTACAAATTTCTTAACGGTTTCCGGTTAAACCATGAACTTTTTAATTATGTTTGTCTTGTGGCCCCCAACTTCAAGTAATTTTACAATTGTGGCCCCCTGCCTAATCTAGTTTTCTTTCGATCGATTAGTCACCCCATTCCTAAGCCAATAATGTGAAACCGGAAACGCTGCCTACAGTGCGACAAAAACAAAAAAATATCCATGAATTCAAGTCTCCATGGGGTGACTAATCGATAGAAAAAAAAGATTTTTTGGGTGAACTATCCCTTTAAGCTTCCACATTAAAGGAGGGTTTCACCCAAAAAAATATTTATTTTCTATCAATTGCACACCCCATGAAGCCATGAATACATGGATTTATTTTAGTTTTTGTCGCATTCCTAAGCCAATAATTTGATGCCCGGGTGTATTTCCGGTAGGAGACACAAATAATCTACTTTGTGTCTCCTACCTGATACATTAGCCGGTAGGACACAGGAATCAAATTATTAGCTTGGGAATGCAACAAAAACACAAACAAAATAAATCCATGGATTCAAGGCTTGATGGGGTGTGCAATTGATAGAAAACTAGAGAAAGTGCTCCTCGGAGCACAGGTCTCCGCCAGGTCAGGTAAGTTATTGTGGCCTCCTGGTGGCGCTATAATAGGCCAATGTGAAAAGGGTGGCATTTCTTCCTCGGCCTAGTGGGAATATGCGTGCAAATGTTCACGGAAATCGCACGCCGCGTTCATGATTTCAGACATTTTGTTCAAAACGGACCAATCCTGCAAACTTTGGAAGTCAACCTTAGTCAATGAGGATGGAATATGAAATATCGGACAGATGCGTCTTGATCACATGACTATAGAGATACTGTGTACCGATTTGTGTGATGTTTGGATAAAATCTGAAGGATTAATATCCAAAAATGTATTTGACATAAGTCGGCCTCCTGGTGGCGCTGTAAAAAGCAGATGTGAAAAATGCAGTGCAGATGTTTTTCCTTGGCCTCTAGGGAGTAGGCGTGCAAAGTTTCACGCAGATCGGTGCAGTTATAGTTAAAAATGCAAATCGGCCTGTTATAGCGCCACCATGAGGCTGATGTGAAAAGGTTTAAGTGCCATTTCTTCCTCGGCCTAGTGGGAATGTGCGTGTGCAATTCTATGTAAATGGCAAGCTGCGTTCATGATTTGAGGCAGTTTGTTCAAAACGGACCAATCCTGCAAACTTTGGATGGTAACCTTAGCCAATGAGGATGGAATATGGGAAATCAGACAGATCAGGGTTGATCACATGACTATAGAGATACTGTGTACCGATTTGCATGAGGTTTGGTTAAAAACTGTAGGAGTAATGGGAAAAAATGGGTTTTGCACAAATCGGCCTCCTGGTGGCGCTATAACAGGCCCATGTGAAAAATTTGAGGCAGAGGTTCTGAATTGGCATCCAGGGAGTGTGTGTGCACAGTTTCGCAGCGACCGGGCCAACGGTGCCAGAGATTTGGTGCTAACACACAGACAGGACACACACACGGACGGACGGACGGACGGACGGACAGGGGCGAAAACATACTCTCTCGCCATGCCTTTCGGCCTGGCGGAGACAATAAGTCATTTTTTGGGTGAACTACTCCTTTAAGAGCTGACATTTGTAGCTGAGGAGGCTTTTATTGTCTCCGCCAGGCCGAAAGGCATGGCGAGAGAGTATGTTTTGCCCCCTGTCCGTCCGTCCGTGTGTGTGTGTGTGTGTGTGTGTGTGTGTGTCCGTGTGTGTGTGTCCGTCCTGTCTGTGTGTTAGCAGCTAATCTCCGGCACCGTTGGCCCGGTCGCTGCAAAACTGTGCACACACACTCCCTGGATGCCAATTCAGAACCTCTGCCCCAAATTGTTCACATGGGCCTGTTATAGCGCCACCTGGAGGCCGATGTGTGCAAATTCCCATTACTCCTACAGCTTTTAATTAAACGTCATGCAAATCGGTACACAGTATCTCTATAGTCATGTGATCAACCCGGATCTGTTCAATTTCCCATATTCCATCCTCATTGGCTAAGGTTGGCTTCCAAAGTTTGCAGGATTGGTTAGTTTTGAACAAACTGCCTCAAATCATGAACGCAGCTTGCCATTTCCATAAAATTGCACACGCACATTCCCACTAGGCCGAGGAAGAAATGCCACTTAAAACTTTTCAAATCAGCCTCATGGTGGCGCTATAACAGGCCAATTTGCATTTTTAACTATAACTGCACCGATCTGCGTGAAACTTTGCACGCATACTCCCTAAAGGCCAAGGAAAAACATTTGCACTGCATTTTTCACATCTGCTTTTTACAGCGCCACCAGGAGGCCGACTTATGTCAATAACATTTTTGGATATTAATCCTTCAGATTTTATCCAAACATCACGCAAATCGGTACACAGTATCTCTATAGTCATGTGATCAAGATGCATCTGTCCGATATTTCATATTCCATCCTGATTGGCTAAGGTTGGCTTCCAAAATTTGCTGGATTGGTCAGTTTTGAACAAAATGTCTCATCATGCGATTTCCGTGAAAATTTACACGCACATTCCAACTAGGCCGCGGAAGAAATGCCACCCTTTTCACATTGCCCTGTTATAGTGCCACCAGCAGGTCTACTTTAGCAAAACACATTTTTGCAACAAAATGCCTCAAATCATGAATGCACGCACATTCCCACTAGGCCGAGGAAGAAATGCCACCCTTTCCACATTGGCCTATTATAGCGCCACCAGGAGGCCACAATAACCTACCTGACCTGGCAGAGACCTGTGCTCCGAGGAGCACTTTTTCTAGTTTTTTTATCAATCAGGCTCTTAGAAAGAGCATTTGCGTATAGGTGATCCAATTCCCCTTTTCTGTATTGTTCATATTTAAAATTGTAATTGCGAACGCGGGAGGAGGCGCGGCGCGCCTCCGACCAAGTGGAGCTTACTATGTAACCCTGCTCGGGTTGTGTCTCTCTCTCTCTGTCTCTCTGTGTGCACTGCCTGTGTGCAGCTCCTCTGAGATAAGTAAATGTCCAATTTAGACGTACCATACATCAAATGAAAGGTCTTTGAAAACTGAACACACCTGTCAAGGTTGCGTTTAAGCCCGCCCCTTCCCCCGGAAGCCACGCCCCGGAGAAGGCTCCTAAAAACTCCCCATTGAAACCCCATGTTAAATGAAAAGTGCCCGAATCGCTCCCAAACTTTTTCTACCCCCCCTAAGTGGGGGTCTACGAACAAATACATCGGGCTCGGATTTTGGCTCCGCCCCCCGGAAGTGGGTGAAACAGGCACTTCAAACACTTTGTTGAATTGTTCAAAAACATTCCAAGTTTTTTTTTTGGGAATTTGTATTTTTCTAAGATGCTCCTTTTAACGCAGATTTTTGTAAAAAAAAAAAAAAAAAAATGTATTGGTTACTTTTTTTTAAATATTTTTTTTCATTCTTTTTTTGGTTTTTTTGCGTTCGCTTACCGCGTTCGCGCGTCTTACTTGTAGTAGTACTTACAGATTCATTGTTACATTAAGTACATTTTCAGCATTTATCCATTACAAATAAGAAATGCTGCAATAGATTAAAAACCTTTTTCAGAAATGTTACAGGCAACCAACTCTAAGAAGCATAGGCCTATGCGTAGTGCCTATTCACATGTCCTATGAACTTTAGAATAATAACTTAAGACAAGAGAACAAAAACAAAAGAAAAACAAACTTGGATGGTTTCTTTTCATGTTACTTTTCCTCACTCATGTTCTACCTCTCTTTAACGCGCGCACTCACGCACGCACACACACACACACACACACACACACACACACACACACACACACACACACACACACACACACACACACACACACACACACACACACACACACACACACACAGGACTGTTCTGTTCACTTGGTTCTTCTCGGGGTCTTTTAGTTCCGCAGGCGTCCGGACAGGACCAAATTAGTGATACGGCGGCGATTTTTCACTGCTTAAAGCTCCATTCCGCCAAACCAAATAAATAACACCGCCATTCATTCAGCGCTGCTTTCCCCTCCCCGCCGGCCTGCTTTCCTTTCCTTCTACTGGCGCACACACACACACACACACACACACAGTCAAAATACACGCACACGCGTGTGCACACATGCACACACACACACACACACACTGACATAGGCTCACACACACAGACACACAGGTGTGCACATACACATGAAAAACATACACACATAAACTGGAGACACACACGGATACTCTCATGCATACAAGCACACACACACACACACACACACACACACACACACACACACACACACACACACACACACACACACACACACACACACACACACACACACACACACACACACACACACACACACACACACACACACACACACACACACTCTTTCCCCCACATTTGGACAGAAATAGCAGGATAAATAGAAAGGCAGAGTCCATTTAAAGGATCTGGTTGAAGTGAAAAGGGTCAGAGCAGTTCTCAGACAGCAGAAGGAACACACACACACCTCAGCTGACCCAACAGCTCCCCTTAAATCAGCTGTCAGTGTTCCTCCTGGGTGCACCGTCCCATCAGACTGCAGCACGGTCTGCTGTGTCTGTAGGAGCACAGTGTGTTCTCACACTTTTTTAATTGATACCCCCCCCCCCCCCCCCCATCTGAAAGAATACCAAGCTTTCGGTCAAAAGACTAATGCCGTTGTTATTTCATCACTTTCATTCACAATTATCTCCACCAGACCAGTAGGCCTTGATTTTTCCCGCAATTTCGCATTTTCATAAAAACTCACTTTTTACAGATTTTGTCCAAAACTCACACAAATTGCTACACATTATCTCGAGTCATGTGATAAACATGTATCATTCAGATCGGCTATAATTGCCTTCCAAAGTTTGCGGTGGAGGCCTATTATACAGAGAGTGCCCAAAATCCTCCAAAATCCTCCAATAGACCCCAAAATTTCAACACACATTGTGGGGTTACTACTGGGTTAAAGAGTTCTTCTAAAGAACTTAGAGCCAAAAGTGAATTCACCAAAGGGGGTGCCACAAAAGGCATGGCAGCGACTATGTTTTGCACCCTGTCCGTCCGTCCGTCCGTCCGTCCGTGTGTGTGTGTGTGTGTCCGTCATTCTGTCTGCTAACAGCTAATCAAAATAAATAATCAAAATATTATTCGACGTCTATCCTACTGAACGTTTTACCAGAGAAAGAAAGGCAGGGATTAAAGTAGGCTTATTTTGGCCAATATTAAGATTGTTCAGTAGGCTTGAAGGAACTCTGAAATGTAATCGTTTTTTAGTAATGTACACGTTTTTATTAGAAGCTGATTAATTAAGTGCATAGAATTCGTTGTTGACCAGGTAATCTTCCACCGTTGGCTTGATGGCAGCGAAACTGTGCACACACACTCCCTGGATGCCAGAGCAGAACCTCTGCCATACATTTTTCACACGGGCCTGTTATAGTGCCACCAGGAGGCCGATTTTTGCAAAACAATTTTTTTGTACAGATTTTGTCCAAACATCACGCGAATCGGTACACAGTATCTCTATAGTCATTAAACAAAACATGGTCTTTCAGATTTTTCGTATTTCATATGCCTGATTGGCTAAGATTGGCTTCCAAAGTTTGCAGGAGTGCTCCGGTTTGAACAAATTGCCTCAAATCATGAACACAGCGTGCGATTTCCGTGAAATTTTACACGCACATTCCCACTGAAAGCCGAGGAAGAAATGCGACTTGAAAATGTTAAAATCAGCCTCATGGTGGCGCTATAACAGGCCGATTCGTGTTTTTACTTATAACTGCACCGATCTGTGTAAAATTTTGTATGCACACTCCCTAGAGGCCAAGGAAAAACTGCCTTTTATAGCGCCGACTTATGTAAAACTTTTTTTAAATTATACTACTCGTTCGGATTTTATCCAAATTTCACGCAAATCGGTACACATGATCTCTACAGTCATGTGATCTGTTTGATTTTTCATATTCCATCGTGACATCTAAAGTTTGCAGGAGTGGCCCGTTTTGAACAAAATGCCGCAAATCATGAACGCAGCGTCCGACTGCGGTGAAACTTTGCACGCACATTCCCACTATGTTGAGGAACAAATGCCACCCTTTTAACATTGCCCTATTATAGCGCCACCAGGAGGTACATTTTTGCAAAACCATTTTTTTATATCACTCCCAAAAATGTTGTCCAAACATCACGGGAGAACAGGGTTTCGCGGCTCCCTGTCGCTGGCTCTACTGGAGGTGCTATCGAGATGCTAACGTTGTTGCTTGTTTTCATAGACCTAGATGCTAATTTCTCTCGCAAAATCTGGCAACAGTGTCTCTGAGACTGCACAACGTACACAGCCCTAGCTAGGCAACTCAGCCTGGCGGAGCTTTCCGCTCTGCAGAGTGCCCATTTCTAGGTAGCTTCTTGTATTGTTCGTGATCAGTGTTGGAAAGTAACTAAAGTAACTTAACGAAAAAAGTAATATTACCTTTTTCCAGTAACAGTAACAGTACTTTCATGTTTTGAGTAATAAATATTACAGTTACTATTTTCCAAAAGTAACTCGTTACTATTTTGACGAGCCTTGGTGGTACAGTGGGAATTGGACAATTTGTTCAAAAATAATACGTTTGTTACTGTAGGTTGAACAAAAGGAACTAAATCACCTCCTGAAAAGACCCATTCATTTATCAGTCAGTTGGGCTCATTTGCTATTTGCATTAATTGATCAGCCCCAATGTGTCTGAGGTTCTGACACACGAAAGCAAAGGAGTAGTTCACCCAAAAAGTACTTATTTTCTATCAATTACTCAACCCATGAAGCATTGCATTCATGGAGATTTTTTTGTCGCATTCCTAAGCCAATAATTTTACGACCGGCGGTCTCTCCAGTAGGAGACTCAAAGGAGATTCTTTGAGTCTCCTACCGGATACATAAGCATCTTTCCGCCGGTCATCAAATTATTGGCTTAGGAATGAACAAAAAAATCTCCATGAATTCGATGCTTCATGGGGTGTGTAATTGATAGAAACTAAGACATTTTGGGGGTGAACTACTCCTTTAACGTCAGTGTAAACAAAGATTACTTTTCAGAGTTAAATCAACAATGAGGATTTTACAATGTAGGCTGCAGAAAAGGGAAAAACAACTGCTAATGTTGAAAATGCAAAGTAAGACTTTTTGGGGGAAAGGATGCAATTACTGGGGGCGAGAAAAAAAAAGTAAAGTAATAAGTAACTAGTTACTTTTGACAGGGAGTTATATGTAAAGTAATAGTATTACTTTTTAAACAAGTAACTAGTAATAGGTAATATATAACTGTTTTTGAGTAACTTGCTCAACACTGTTCGTCTTCTTCTTCTTTCGTATATCATCAGATGGCCAACTCAGTGTCCTGCAGCCACGCCCTCGTCTCTGGTCCTAAGTCGAAAAGACCAGCTTCTGAGGGTGGGCTGTATAGGGGGCAGTCTGTTCAGGCTCGCCACACTCGCATGCCGCACTGTCCGTTAGGCCCCACTTCTTCATAGAAGATTTGAAGCGCCCGACTCCAGTGCGCAGACGGTTCAGCGAGGTCCATAGATGGCGTGGCATGTCTTCTCCTTTTACACCTCCTCCTGGGTCCTGGATGTATCGCTGGATACGGGAGGGCCCAGCTGTCTCCCATGACCGTTTCCACGATGCTGCCAGCCAGGCGTCTCTGGACAAGTCCTCAGGGATAGACTGTAGCATCTCTTGTGCTGCCTTGTTGTAGGGATGGCGAGACTTGAGCCTGCCTGATGGTGCCGGTGTTGTTGTGGCTTTGTGCAGGATGTGCCAGTCGTATTTCTGGGCCTTTCTTGCCAGGGCGAGGGTAGCCGCATCCCGTCGGAGACTGGCTGGGGCGATTCCAGCTAGGACTGGCAGGTAGGACACAGGGGTGGGTTTCAGACAACCAGTTACTGTCCGGAGAGCGCTGTTGATGACAGTGTCAACCTTGTTGACGTGGGGGCTTCTGCTCCAGACAGGGGCGCAGTATTCTGCTACGGGCAGGACCAGGGCTTGCGTAGATATGCGTAGGGTCTGGGGGGAAGCTCCCCAAGTTGAACCTGCTAGGCGTCGAATGAGCGAGACCCTTGCTGTTGTTTTGGCCTTCACTTCATCCAAATGTTGCTTGTAGGAGAGTGTTCGGTCCAAGCATACGCCGAGGTACTTGGGGGCTTGCTGGAACTCCAGGCGGTGGTTGCCAACATGCACATCCAGTTCCCTTCTTGCTTCCCGGTTGTAGAGGTGGTAAGCTGCAGACACTGTTTTGCCCATGCTGAGCTGAAGATGCCACTTCTGGAGGTAGTTTGCCAGGATGCCCATGTCTCGGTTGAGGCCATCTTCCATCGCCTTCCATGTTGGACGTCGAAGCATGATAGCCAGGTCGTCCGCATAGCCGTACTTAGTGGATGTTGTATCTGGCAGGTCATGAATGTAGATGTTAAACAACATTGGTGAGAGGACGGAGCCTTGCGGGACGCCGTTCCTCAGCCTTCTGAGCCTACTGATCTGGCCATCGCTGGTCTGTAGGATGAAGCTCCGGTTGGATATCATCTCCATGATGAACCTCACCATATGCCGGTCCGGGATTGTCCTCAGCAGTTTCAGATGTAGTCCACGGTGCCACACGGTGTCGTAGGCGGCTGTCAGGTCCAGGAATACAACTCCGGCTTTCTCATTGTCCTGAAAGCTGTCCTCTATGTCCTGAGTGAGTAGCGTAACCTGGTCCACTGTTGACCTGCCTCTGCGAAAGCCGGCTTGTTCCGGGGGGAGTTGTGGGTCCACCACTGGCTCGATACGGCTGTGTATAAGCCTCTCCAGGATCTTATATGGGACGCAGAGCAGAGAGATGGGCCAAAGCCAAACACTGTTCGTGATACACAATTTTAAGCTTGTTCTACCATTAAGTAGTGTGTAATTGACTATGTTTTGCCTATGTTTGGGACTATGTTTTGCATGTGTCCATGGGTCTGTCTGTGACCTAATCTCCAGCACCGTTGGGCCGATGGCTAAGATTGGCTTCCAAAGTTTGCAGGAGTGCTCCGTATTGAACAAAATGCCTCAAATAATTAACGCAGCGTGCAATTTCTGTGAAATTTTGCACGCAGATTCCGAATAGGCAGAGGAAGAAATGCCACTTGAAATCATTTTCAAATCAGCCTCATGGTGGCGCTTTAACAGGCTGATTCACATTTTTACCTATAACTGCATATATCTGTGTAAAACTTTGTATGCGCACTCCCTAGAGGCCAAGGAAAAACCTTTGCCCTGCATCTGCCTTTTATAGCGCCACCAGGAGGCCGACTTGTAAAGAAATATATATGTATATTACTCCTTCAGATTGTATCCAAATTTCACGCAAATCGGTACACATGATCTCTGAAGTCATGTGACCAAGACGAATCTGCTCGATTTTTCATAATCCATCAACATTGCTGGCCCACAATAACCTACCTGGCGGAGACCTTTTTTCATTAATTCCTGCATAATAATCCATGGCTATAGACTTTCAAACGCTTGGAAGGCCAGTGAGACTTTGTTCAAATTGAAAAGGATATACCTTTAAAAAAATGCACTTCTTTTCATTCATTACAGTCAAGGACTTTAAACATTTTGTAGTCCTGCATGCTTTCGTCATACACATTAAAACACACTAGCAGTCTTGTCAAGTGGAGACCCTGATGAAACCAGCCCGTGGCCCATTTCTGGGCCCTGAGCCCATAGCTTAACTAACACCCATCCCAGTCAGTTTACACGTCTGCGACCCGAAGTGGTGACTGACATCTCAATCCCACCACCCCCCCTTCTCTTGCACATTTAATGCAATTTTGTTTTTCACTGAGGGGACATTTTGGCAGCTTGAAGTCCGGAGGTAGTAAACGGAAAGCTAATGACTGTGACATTTCAAGGCAAAATTATTATTATTATTTCTATCCCCAGTAATGGTTTGTATGGAGACAGAGGGAAATGAGCTGTATCAATGGGGAGAGTGTTTTGCTGTTGAAATATACCAGCAGCAGCGGCAGTGGCGGTGTCGATGGTGGAGAGGGTCTCAGTCAAAAAGCAAAACACAACAGGTCCATTTTCAGTTTCAATTTCCACTGTGAAAAAACACCACGCAGAGAGGGGAGGGGGAGGTGGGGTGAGCTGAGGTGGGACGGGGACGGGACGGGACATGAGGGCTGGGGAGGGGGGTGAAGGGGGGGGGGGATTGCTGTTTTAACCCATTAAGACCGGGGTACGCAGCACGTGGGTCATTTTTAGATTTCTTTGGCTATTCAAAAATAGCAGATCTGCAAGCTCACAGCGTGGCACAGAGTGCCGCGCTGTGAGCTTGTAGATCTGCTATTTTTTTTTTAATCGTGATTTTTTTTGCAAATCTTTGAATATGTATATTTTTAAAGCAAACATTTTTAACTCAAATCTTTGCTTCTGGGGAATTCTCCAAATGTCTTCTAAATTCTAACTAATGTTGCTATAATATCAGTGGTTCTCAAAAATTATATGTAGGCCTATTTGGCCGTGGACCCCCATCTCAAAATATTTTGTTCCAGGGAGAAGTTGTAACAGAGTTGAAAATACTCGCTTTAAAAAATATATATTCAAAGATTTGCCAAAATGTTCACGAT
The DNA here is from genome assembly GCF_963280865.1 of Gymnoscopelus braueri. Taxonomy (NCBI): domain Eukaryota; kingdom Metazoa; phylum Chordata; class Actinopteri; order Myctophiformes; family Myctophidae; genus Gymnoscopelus; species Gymnoscopelus braueri. Next base: position 1,940,991 of record NC_137606.1, on the reverse strand, counting down.
AAAAAAAAAAAAAAAGTAGCCCAAAGAAAAATCAAAAAAATTACACACAGATGCGTTCTCGGTCTTAAAGGGTTAATTTAAAGTATTATGGAGAGAGAAATAGAGCAGCAGAGTGAAAGAGTGAAGGAGAGAGAGAGAGAGAGAGAGAGCTGGAAGGTACAGTGCAGCTGACATCCTCAGACAGTTTCCTTCAAAACATCCGCTCTATGAATTGGACATCTTATTTACAGAGTGGCCCCAGTCCTCTGCCCACACCGCTCTCCCATCCCTCTCTCCTCACCTCTCTCTCTCTCTCTTCTCCTCCCTCACTCAACCCCTCACAGCCTCCGCCCTATATAGTCTCCACCTCCATCCATCCTACTCTGCCTATACTTCAATCACATCACCTACTCCTTCTTATAGCCGTTAATGAAGCTTGTTAATGGTTAAGCAACCATTAACCGATAAGAATAAAATGTAGGCTGCTTAGAATGGAGGAATGTTTGCGACTCACTCAGGATCCACCAGTACTGCAGTACATATAGGCTAAGAACCCAAATGTGGGTAAATGTGGGTAAAATCTCATCTTTGGTGAGAATGTATTTCCTAATGTACCACTGTAGATCGTGCTGCGTGTTGTCGTAGCACGTCTAGATTACGCAGGGGGCCACAGTTATAAAATTACTTGAAGTTGGGGGCCACAAAACTGTGACAACAAAAATGAACAAAATGTTCCCATACTTGAGTAAAGGTACAGATATCTTACTTGATAACTTTAAAGATATTTGTACTCAGTAAAAGTCATCCATAGGAATATCACTTGGGTCAAAGTGATAAAGTAGCTCACATCATACGTAATTAAGAAAAGCATCTGGTGTTAAGATGTATTTAAGTATCAAAAGTAAAAGTACAAGTACGGCGTTAAGATGTATTTAAGTATCAAAAGTAAAAGTACAAGCATCAAAAGTAGACCTGTTCATGGTACAAAGAAACAAAACAGCTAGAAATGTCACTACTTTCAGAATAATGTAGCTTTCAAGCTGATTTCAGTAGCACATCAACATAAAAGGGCACAACAACAGGTGAGTGCATTTTATCCATCTTCTGCATCCATTAGTGTTTGAGGGGATTTTGTCCATCTTCCATACACAGCATGTTGAATTTGTCATCAATAGCGTCTGGGCTGACCCATTTGTATGGGTCACTCTCAACTCATTGTTCTTGAAACACATCATAAGAGCTTGTGCTCTTATAAGCCAGGTGCTCAAAAACATAAAAAAAAAACACTTTACTTCATACAAAACATGTAAACACTTTCATCTTCCCAGCCAGCCTCCACCACTCTTCTAACAAAGATGTGTCCATGCTAGGGACCATTGCACAGACGAGTGGTAGTGGTGTAACACTAACGTAGCAATCTAAAGACGAAGACCTCCCTCTCTATTCTCTTCTCTCCCCACCTTCACTTCCCATCTCTACTACCCCACCTATACCCCTCCCTCACCCCCCCTCCCCTCCATCCCTCCTCGTCGTCTCCTCTGGCTTCTATAGCCTGGTGTGTTCCCTTTACCCTCTCTATTTACTTTATTTATTTTCTCTCTCTCTCTCTCATCTCTCTCTCTCTCTTCTCTCTCTCTCTCTCTCTCTCTCTCTCTTCTCTCTCCTCTCTCTCTCTCTCTCTCTCTCTCTCCTCTCTCTCTCTCTCTCTCTCTCTCTCTCTCTCTCTCTCTCTCTCTAGAAGGCGAGTGCTAGCAAACACACTGGTACCTTTGTGCCACTAACATGCCAAATGGGGCTAAAATTAAACCCACGCTTTAATTGCAGCTCGGGCCTCGGTATGTGTTGGAGTTTGAGGGGGGATTTAGGAAAAGGAAATGATATTTTGAGTGTTGATTTGGTGATGAGAAGGTGTTGCTCTTTGATGAAAGAGAGACAGAGGGGGGGAGAGAGAGAGAGGAGGGAGAGGAGAGAGAGAGTAGAGAAGAGAGAGAGAGAGAAGAGATGAGGAGAGAGAGAGGAGAGAGAGAGAGAGAGAGAAAGAGAGAGAGAGAGAGAGAGAGAGAGAGAGAGAGAGAGAGCGAGGCGCGGTGTGATGGTTAAACAAAGCAATCTTCTCAGTTCACTTTTTTCAAAGACGGAACAGTAGTTCTGTATATGGCCAGAGAAAGTGGAACAAAGGGATGCAGAGCTACTGTATGTATGTGGAGTATCTGAACTTGTATTTAAAGCATGCGGCTGTGAGTTTTTAAGGTGTTTTTAAATACAAATACATAAATATATTGTATATTAAGCCTCACAACGAGCTCACAACGAGCTCACAACAAGCTCACAACGCCGAGGCGTTGTGAGCTTGTAGATCGGCAATTTTTGGCAAAGAAGTATGTGTAGAGGGGGAAAAGAACAGACCAAGTAAGACCAAAAAGTTTAATCTGCAACACAATTTAAATACAATATGGAGAGGGGGTCCCTGCTTCGTCTCCTCTTCAGCTAGGGGGTCCTTGGCCTGCAAAAACATTGAAGCTTAAGAGTAAGTAGGTCACCAACGCTGAAAACCCATTCATTTATAAGGCATGGAAAACACAACAGTACCAAACAGAAAAGTAACTAACTAAATACAGATGACCCTGGATTTGGGGTCTTTCTCTTTTCTTGATATATTTCTCTCATCACTCACTCCCAATCACTTTTTTCTAGCATAAGAATTCTCTTTTCTGTTGACTCCCCCACCCCATCTCTTCCATCTCTCTCTCCTCCTTTCTCCTCATTTCTCCTCTTCCGTTACAGGTCTTGGTTCAAGTGCTGCATTCAAGACACTGCAAGCACTTTGCAAGTGCTTAAACGCCAGCATCCGTGTTGTGGGGAAAGCTTTCGCAGAAAATGGCAGATCGACAAGCTCACAAGTTTTGTTGTTCGGCTATTCAGCTAAAGCTTTTCCCACAATAACAGAAAACACACACAAATTTAGAGCCCTGAGGGACTCCGCTCAACCATATGGGGTTTAAGTGGTTAATGGACCTCTCTCTCTCTCTCTCTCTTTTCACTGTTTCCAGGTCTTAGTTCAGGCACACAGTCAAATCCTGGGTGTTCATTCAACTCTGAGAGTGTATAAAAAGGACACCCGTACGGTCCCTCTCAGAGTTTCACCGTGCATCAGCAGAGAGTCCTGTGTTTTAGCTGGTTAATGATTAACCGTGTGGTTGGAGCTCATGGCCCCATGGCTTACAGGGGAGGAGGTGGCAGCCATGATGAAACGGTGACATTTCACTGCCATTATTCATCCCCGGCTTTGTTCTCACGCTGGCCGAGGAGTGTTTGCACTACGGACGGGGCGCAGGGTGGGGGGGTGGGGGGGGTGTGTGTGTGTGCGGGTGTGGTGGGGTGAGGTGGGGGGGGGGGTACGTAAACGAGGAAGAGGGACAGCGAGATGGAGGGATGGGAAGGGGGGGGGGTGTCGGGCGGGGCCGGTGTGGATGCAGAGTGAAGGAGAGCAGCATGCAGCAGGGAGGGGAAGATGGAGAGATTAGTGAGTATAGGGAGGTGAAGAAGTCATGGGGTTGAGGCGTGGGACAGCTAGAGTTGGAAGAGGTGAGACAAGGACCTGCTGTTTATCTCCCTGTCTCTGTTGTTGCCTAGCTGTCTTATACTCTCTTTTCTGTCTGGTGTCTATCATATGCAGACACACACACGGTCTATGGTGCATGCACGCGCACGCACGCGCGCGCGCGCGCACACGCACACGCACACACACACACACACACACACACACACACACACACACACACACACACACACACACACACACACACACACACACACACACACACACACACACACACACTCTTCCCTGGCTGTTTACATGGTGTGTTTGCACAATATGGTGGCCGGGAGGGAAGGGCAGAGAGAAGGCTGGTGTCAGGATGTTACAGTTATCATCGTAACATAGGTGACATAGAAATCCATAATACAAAAGAATACCTACTCAGTTTAACAGAATAAAGCCTAAAGTATACTCATCGCACAACAGTGTCGCTCTTCAACAATCTGCTTTGTTTTGGATGAGCGACGCAACGACAGAGCGTAAATATTGGTGGCACACTGAGTCTTAGCCTTAAATAGATATGCTTTGCACCTTTTGTACCTGTTTCGTACCTCTGTTTTTGTATTCATGTATTATGCTTTGTTTTCCCTGTGTAATGTAATATAATGTACTTTGTGGGGACTCTGGATGTAAATTAGCATCTTTGCTAAATGTATTGTTCATTAATATGCGGTGTCCCGTCTAAATAAACACATAAAGTAAAGTACACGAACTACAGAGACGGCCCTTGAAGCCGAGGACCTGGATTCAAATCCCATGGTCTGCCCCCCTAAAAGGTCCTTGTGCAAGCGCTGTGATTGATTCTTTACTCAGAACTCACATATTAGGTGGCCAGTGGAAAGAGACGTTTCCTTCAATCATACACACAGCACCATAATGTAAAACAAACTACAGGTGATAGGGTTACTTGCTAGGTTTGAACAAGGTAGTTTCCTTGCATATGGGCACTTTAAATTGAACAGCTTTACTAATGTAAACAGAGTGTTCAAGACAGAGGATGAGAAACGGTATCCCTTAAGTTGGCTAGGGATGGTTTCAAATTGGCGACAATAACAACGGCGAACGTTCCAACGCATAATATGGACTTCCATTCTGTTTCCTGGATTCCAAATTAAATAGCCCTGTTTGGTACAAGAAAACATGAACGGACCAAGAGCCAACCTGATGTGTCAAAGAGTTTTTGGCTCGTCTCCTACAGTAGCAACATGGGAGCTTCGGAATAAAGCAGTCTACTGTATACTGTATGTCAGTGGTTCTCAAACTTTTTCATGTCAAGGACCCCCAAAATTATGTTTTTTTTTTGGGCTGCGGACCTCCTGTCTCAAAAGAATACTTTGTGCCAGGATTTTTGAATAGCCAAAGTATAGAATATAGTTAAAGTGGTTAAAATGATTGTGACGCCATATTAACTAGTTTTGCTGGGGACCCCCTGGTACCCCCCAAGGACCCCTGTAGACTGTACTGTACTGTACAGTCTACATATAAGGACAAGCATGTTCAAGACCGGAGCGACGGCTGTTTGCTGGCAGGAGAGGACTACTTCCTGTCTCTATATAGATATTTTCCTGCTCTCTAGATAAGACAACGCTTGGACCAGTCACCATATCGTTGCCGTCGGGCAGAAACCTTGTATCTCCTGGTTTCAACTTTTTGTGTTTTTTCGCATCAAAAGTAGCAGATCCATAAGCACACTTTGCGGTGCGTTTTGAACTTGTAGATCCGCTACTTTAGATATATTTTGATTTTGAATCCTGAAAAGTAACAATTTTGGACGTATGAGGTTTCCACCCGACAGAGACGATATGCTATATCATCAACCAGTTCAGTGTAACATTAGCCCGGCGTGGTTTCCCAAACTGTGGGTCGGGAGTCGGGAGTCGGGACCTATATTGTTTTCATAGGTTGCGAGTAATCCCTTTTTGTTTTAGTTTCCTACATTTTCTTTCATTATTTCAAAAGATTTTCACACACCAACTTTTTTTTTAAATAATATTTTCAGGAATAAAAGAATGTCAAGCCTTTTTCAAAAGAACTTGTGAGCTTGTAGATCGTCTATTTTCATTAGTTTGTGTCCCGGTGAGACATCAAATGTCTCTTTTGGGTATTGAGCTAAAACGTTTGTGAATTAGCCAATGATGGAAGGGGCCGACAAGGTAATTTCTCCCCGTAGCCTATGTTTTTTTTTCTCTGTTTTTTATATTTTTTATTATTTTACAGACTTGAGAGATTTCTATTGAGCAAATTATGTTTTATGTGTATGGTGTGTGTACTATCTCTGCCGGTCGTGTGTATCTTCCAACATTACAGCGATACTCACATGCAAGGGTACATGTGTGTGCGTGCCTCTGTCCATGGGGGTTCTGGTCTCAGTCACACACACACAGGCGCGCGCACACACACACACACACACACACACACACACACACACACACACACACACACACACACACACACACACACACACACACACACACACACACACACACACACACACACACACACACACACACACACACACACACACACACACACACACACACACACACGTGCGCACAACCAGTCCAGAACAATGGATGGCCTTAACAGAGACAGAGGGATAGGACAGAGCAAGGGAGGAGAGGGAGGAGAAGAGGGCGATGGGGTGGACGTATTGTCTGCTGTATTTACTCACAGACTCACCTGGCACTGAGCTAATAGCTCTGTCTCTATCTGTCAATGGGGCTGGGGGTTTCAGCCCACACACACGCACGCGCGCACGCACACGCACACGCACACGCACACGCACACACACATATGCGCACCGCATGTACAAACACACATCCACACATTCATAATGCTTGTTAGCATCAGCAGATGACAAGTGAGGCACTGTCTGTCTCTCTCTGTGTGTGTGTGTGTGTGTGTGTGTGTGTGTGTGTGTGTGTGTGTGTGTGTGTGTGTGTGTGTGTGTGTGTGTGTGTGTGCGCGTGAGTGTAAGCCCACACCTGGGTGTCCTGGGAGGTGCTGGATAAGTGGAAGGGTTTATGGAGGAGGGGGAGTTCTTTGAGGCTTTTTTTACTACTGAGCAAACACACGCACACGCACACACACACACACACACACACACACACACACACACACACACACACACACACACACACACACACACACACACAGAGTTGATGTGTTTTAATGGGATCAACATGAAGCCTGAGAGTGACCCTGCCCCAACCCCACCCTTTTTTGGGTGATAAGGATAAGGGGGGGGGGGGGGCAGGAAAGAGAGAGAGACGATTGAACAGCTTTGGTATTATTAGCGCTTATGTTTGGACAGGTTAGTACTACTAAAGGTACTGTAATAACCTTTCTGACTGCAGCAGGGATTCTGTTTCAAATGACTTTGTAATAGCGATGTCAAATGGATCGCTTTGCAACAGCAATTGTAGTTTGGATGGGTTTGTAACGGTGATTCTTATTGGACAGCTTTTATAATGGCAATTCCGATTGGATGGCTTTGTCACAGCAGTGCGGAACAGATTAATATATAGACAGGTTAATAATGGTGACTCTGATTGGACAGTTTTGCAACGGTGATTCTGATTGGATGAGTCTTGTGTCAATCCTGATCAATCTTGACAGATTTATCAGCATCAATTACCTAAGTTAATTTCCTGGATAGCATAATCAGTTTATACTAAAAAGCAGCAGTTGCATAATCACGATGCATATTAGGCCTACATGAGCACTGCTTCCAAGCTTTGAATTTAACTGTATATCAAATTTCACCTGTAGGGAAGCTAACTTAAAGGTGCAATCCAGAACTTATTTTAATGAATAAAACATTAGCCTATCTGTATGGTATGTTAATATAATATAGTTTGCACAGTGGTTGGACTGGTCTCCCTGCTCTTCCAATAAGAAATGTAGACCCTGGTGTCGGGTAGGCCACCTACTGGCTGATAAGTAACCCTACATGAAGCTCATAAGCGCAGTAACTCCCCTGGCCATGCAGGGATTTACTCTAAGACCGAGCGGTATATTTTCGGTCTCCCACGTGCTGGAATCCTGGGTGTTACAGTCGCAATTACCTAAACATAAAACTGAGAGATTACGGGTCCATTTGGGTCAATTGTAACACTGAAGATTTTGCTGTGCATGGGGTTTACTAGGGGGTCACTATTTCTATTCATTTACCCTCACCTCATCCCCTACAAAGTCTTATGTTAATCAAGCAGGTAGGCTGACAAATATATTTTTTGCTGCTCTATCTCAACCAGTTTTCCCCCATACCAGGATTCATTATTTCACAACTTTATGCGTCATTTCCCTGATTCAAAAGCACTGGTTCAAAAACAGTTCCGAATATCAGTCATTCTTCACTCACATCTCTCCCAGGTCAAAGCCTGTCTGTCTGTCTGTCTGTCTGTCTGTCTGTCTGTCTGTCTGTCCTCTACCTAGTAGATGGTCGGGTGCAGGTCCGACCGCAGGGCTGATAAGCAGGTTTTTTGGGTTGTTTTTTAGTCTGAAACGTTGGCTGGGCCCGATGCCAGCTGATAACAACACAGGGGCATACCTGCTGCATTAATGATTGTTTAAACCTGCCTCCTGTCCTAGACCAGCGTTGCTATTTTCTTTCATTTGACATTTTCTTTTCTTTCTTTCTTTTTCTTTTTTTTCTTTTTACAAATTTAGCAAAAACTCATGTAAAGTTTAATCATGCTCAAAAGCTAAACTCAAAAGATCTTTATCTTATTTAATGTGATGCATTGGTGATAAAAAGGTACACGTAAACAAAGCCGTAAATGTCAAATTTTCAACCACTCCAAACTCCAGAGTGACTTACAGTCACTGCAACGGTACAATAAGCTTCATGTGACAAAACATTACTGTGACCCTGTGGTGATCATGTACAGTAGGGAATGAGAAATGCAAATTTGAAACTGAAGAGGAGATAGTGCGGGCAATTTAAAGTATCCCCCATATTCCAAGATAAACACCGTCTATCAAAATCAGCCATGTTCAAATAGCATGTGTAGGCTACAAAGCTTTAATGAACAGGTATCCAGGGGCTTCCAGGGCAAGTCAACCGAATCCTCATTAACATCAAACAGAGGTCAACCCACAGTCATTCTTATTGGCAGTAATGGAGGGAGGGCCTATATCTTAAGTGGCATCTGTTAACAACAGAGTACACACCACTGCACACCTAACTAGCTACAACTACCTGTACTACAGTATACCTCCCTCCCAACCTACCTATCTATACCTACCTAGATACATACATACCTATTACATATCTACCAGCAAATGTTTTACTTAAGTAAAAGTATTGATACTGAAATGTAGAAGTACTCTGTTACAAGTAAAAAGTCTGGTGTTCAAAATTTACTTGAGTAAAAGTACAAAAGTATTGGTATCAAAATATACTTAAAGTACCAAAAGTAAAAGTACTGAAATGTTTGAAAATAGAAGATCTACAAGCTCACAATGCGTCGCGAAGCGACGCGTTGTGAGCTTGTAGATTGGCTATTTTCAACTAGCCTAGGTATAAAATAGGACTAAAGTGGTTAATGTATGTTTTATAATAATAATCAAAATCTACAAAGTAACTAAAGTTTTCAAATAATTGTAGTGCAGTAAAAGTACAATATTTGCCTCCGAGATGTAGTGGAGTAGAAGTACAAATATAGACGATTGTAAAATACTCCAGTAAAGTACAGTACTTGAGTAAATGTACTTAGTTACTTTAAACCACTGCTATTACATACCAATCTATCAATGTCTGTCAATTCACTTAATTCAGAATATGAACCTCAATTTTGTCTTTTTCAAGTATGATCTAAACTATTCTAAGACTTCAAATTAAGCATCCGGTTTTTGAGTGTTGTATGAATTTCTTGAGTTAATTGAATTAAAGGTTACTTGATTTTCTCTGCTACCTCGCTTCCTAATTTTCCTACCTACCTATGTACAATAACAATCGGTAAAGGTTCTTAGAAGCAACCACATCTTAGTCAAACAATAAGGGAAAAACAGGAAATGCCACTTTAACTTCAACTTACTAGAGGTGGAAGAGTGCTCCAATATGTATTGAAACATCATAATTCAAATGGTTCCAGGGCACTCTCTCTTATCACAAAACTATGAAGCCTTACATATAAAGGTTGTTTTCTTGTTTTATGAGGAAAGGGAGTGCCTTGTACATATTTGAATGTATTTTAATCATTATTTCCATGAGCATTCCTGCTTTTCCCCCACAGTAGGTATGAAAATAGGGAATCCATGTCAATGATATCACATGGCAGGCATTGGTATAAAGTCAATAACACTTCAGCCCACATTATCAGTAGTCAAACCAACTTATGCCGCACTGCTGGTGTTGGCAGCATAGAGAGAGCAGAAAACTCAACTATAACAGAACGGTATGCTGGTATCACTATGCAGGTAAGAAGGACGCTGTTGCTTCTGTAGTTCCTCAGCAGCAAAATAGGCCCGAAATACACATGCAACATAAGCTTTTCTACAGTGGTGTTAAGTAACTAAGTGCATTTACTCAAATACTGTACTTAGAGTAAGTACAATTTGGAGGTATTCTTTTTACTTTACTGGAATATTTCCAATTTTCTATACTTTGACTTCTACTCCACTACATCTGGAGACAAATATTGTACTTTTACTCCACTACAATTATTTGAAAACTTTTGTTACTAGTTACCCACATTACCCACTTCAACCCTGTATACAGTTCGGCCATTTGAAAATAGCCGATCTACAAGCTCACAATGCGTCGCGATGCAACGCATTGTGAGCTTGTAGATCTGCTATTTTCAAAAGATTTTTACACTTGTGAAATGGACCTTCTTTATAATGAGTACTTTCTACTTTTGGTACTTTGAGTGCATTTTGATACCAACACTTTTGTACTTTTACTCGAGTGAATTTTGAATTACGGACATTTACCTGTGACAGAGTATACATTGCAGTATTGATACTTTTACTCAAGTAAAACATGAGTATACTTCTTCCACCACTGCTTATCTGCATTTTTGGGAGAGAAGGTCGAAGCAATCCCATGCAGTTGGAACAACAAAAGTATCATTCTGGGTGCGGAGGAGCTGCATTACTGTAAGGCTTTACACGTACAGTAAGATGGAACCAGCAGAAAGCCCGCTGAGCACTAAAGCATCAGCTCTATGTGATGCACGCTGTAAAACTACATCTTAAAGCAGAGAGAGAGAGCACTGTGGGTCGGGCACTGACCTGGGGGTTGTCTGGCCTGGATAAAAGGAAGTCCTGGTTAATGAGTGACCACGGTGATGTGGCCTGGCGCTACAGGTGGGGCGGGGAGGGAAGGGGGGGGGGGCTTGGTGGGTCTGATAAGAGCAAGAGAAAGGATAGGGGGGATACATGCCGGGCATGGAGGGCAAGAGCAGGAGAAGGATACAGAGGGGGGGGGGGGAGAGAGAGGTGAAGGAGAAAAGGAAAAGGAGAGGGAGAGAGATTATGGGTAGACGGAGAAAAAGGAGGGCCAAAGAGAGAGACAGGAAGAGGAGGGCTGAAAAAGAGAGAAATATTTAATTGAATAAGTAAACTGAAATACACTAGTAAGAAAACTAAACTGAATTGAATCAATTGAGTTAAAAGAGCAAGAGAGAGAGAGAGAGAGAGAGAGAGAGAGAGAGAGAGAGAGAGAGAGAGAGAGTGTGTGTTGCCATGCTATGTGTGTTGTCACTAAAGGCCACCTATTGGCCACCTGGGTGCTATTCAGTCCACTTCTTCTAACAGTGTGGTTGTTGCCATGCAATGGTACTGTAGTTTAACACTTTGTAGTATTGACAGAAGTAGCAAGAGTGCAACTATTATTTTTATTAGAAGTAGTAGTAGTAATAATAGTAATTATGTAGTATTTCATCGACACAGCACTCCTATGCCACAAATGCCAGAACACACAGAAAACACAACACAGAGCACAGTGGTATAAAAAATAAAAACAAAATAAAGTCTAACTCTCATTTCATGTCATTCCTGTTGAGAGGAAAAAATGTCGCCTTTTTGAACCATTGAGTGAAACTGGAATTTGTGTTTTAACAGATCAGTCCTCACAGGTAGAGAGAGGTCAAGAGAGCATTGATAAGGCCTCTCGCACTGACCTAAAAACTCCTGCCATGACAACCAGTGTTACCTTTAACCTTCTGCTCTCTGCCTTCACTTCCTCATTCTGGAGGCAGAGACAAAGGCTCCGATGTGGAAGACCAGTATTGGTGATCTAGCAGTGGTGGAAAAAGTACTCGCATGTTTTACCTAGTATCGATACTGCAATGTAGAAATTAGAAATTCTCTGTTACAAGCGAAAGTCCGGATTTCTAAATGTACTTGATTAAAGTACAAACATGTTGGTATCAACATATACTTAAAGTACAAAAGTAAAAGTACTCATTGTGCATAATGTCCCATTTCACAAGTTCAAAATCTTTTGAAAATAGAAGATCTACAAGCTCACAATGCGTCGCAATCAGTGATTGATTTCTGTGGTCTGTATCTGTTATAATGTGCCTGTGCCTGTTTAATTGCCTTGTGGAGGATCACTTATATTTCTCTATAAATCGAAGCGACCTAAAGACTTCTTTCCAATTTCTTCCTTCCAAAAGCTATTCCCTTGTTGTTACTCCCCAGTGTCATTCGATATCTCACACTGACCAAATCTTGTTTGTCCAAACCACAGAAACCTCACCTTTTTAAATAGCTTGGCTTCAAGTGTCTGTTATGCTTGTGTCTTAACTGAACAAAACCGTGGCTTAAACACCACCAAACTGAGGAAATCCTTCAGTGTTCACACAGTCACAGTGTTTAAAGGTTAGGGTTGAAAGCTTTCTGGGAAATAATCGGGATCAATATCCCGGAATGGACCTCCCTGTCCCGCCTCCCCTCGCGCCTCCTCTGCTCTCCAACACAAAATCAAATCAACCAAAAACATATATTCGGGACAATATATATACTAAATCATCATGACATCACCACAACCAAAAGGTTATTTCCAGGTAGATAACGCTGGCAGCGCCGTTTGGAGCAGTATTATGCATTAACCTTATTTCTGGAAGAACAGGACACTATTAGAAATATATTATTTTGTTCTAAATATCCACAGGTTGCCAAACTACACATTGCTAATGGATACTTTATTTTATATTGTGTAGATATGCCTAGACATTCTACCTGGAAATACCACTCTACATATTTGTGTACAAACATTCTTTCTGATCTGGTCTATATTGTAAATTACATTGAAATTCTATATTCTAATTCTGAACCTTTGCTTGACATATTTAAGATATGTTTGCAGTATGGGCTTCATCCGCTACTTGTCTCCGTACACAGTAAAAGTACTTATTGTTAATTTGTCCATTTAAGGGTCCATTTAGCATTGCACTCTCAGACTTACTAAAAGATAAATGAACACTGAGGATTTAACTGAGCCTCCTCTCCTCTCATATCCGCTACTCTTCTTCCCACACATAGACCTTGTTCGACCAGATTGGCTAATGAGTTACCTGGGGTATCTAGGGTATCTGACCTTATACCTTACCCTACCCACGTAGCGGCCTAACACGCGCACGCGCGCGCACACACACACACACAGACAGACAGACAGACAGACAGACAGACAGACAGACAGACAGACAGACAGACAGACAGACAGACAGACAGACAGACAGACAGACAGACAGACAGACAGACAGACAGACAGACAGACAGACAGACAGACAGACAGACAGACAGACAGACAGACAGACAGACAGACAGACAGACAGACAGACAGACAGACAGACAGACAGACAGACAGACAGACAGACAGACAGACAGACACACAGACAGACACACAGACAGACACACACACACACACACACACACACACACACACACACACACACACACACACACACACACACACACACACACTTCAACCCCCATGAATTCCACTCTTTAACACTCAGACACCTGGTCCTATATTACTCAATCCACTCTCAACAACAACTTTCACCTACTGTATCTGCCCATCATCTTGCCCTCTCATCACTTCACGCTCCCTCTTACCTGCCCCCACCTGCTCTCAAGCCTCCAAACCATCTCCTACGTAACTACCCAACAGTCTACTAACTACCAACACTATCTCTTAAGGCAGTGGTTCTCAAACCTTTTCATGTCAAGGACCCCCAACTTGACACTTATTAGCCCGCGGACCCCGATTTGAAAAAGATATGCCAGGAACCCCCATAATAAAAGATTTTTACGACTCTAGCATGGATTCTCAACCATTTTAATTTCAAAGACCCCCAGTTTGACATGCATTTAGGCTACGGACCCCCATTTAATGGCATTTCTATCTCTAGGACCCCAATTTCTAACGTAAAATCTATGTTAATTTAACTCTGAGAGTGTTCCATTTTTGTGTAAATTATTCAATAATTTACACAATGGAACCAATAAGTTATTATTGGTTCCATTTGATGTAAGTTATTCAATAACTTACATAATTGAATAACTTTATACAACTAACTTAAAACATGAATAGTGGAAAAGCTCACACGCATCACATCGTGACATGTTTTGAGCTTGTAGAATTAATAATAATCATTAATTATCACAATTAATAATTGTGACAGGCCTAGCTATAGGATGGTACCATTTACTGTATGTCTACTTGCTCTGTGTGTGTCTCTGTGGAGAGATCCAAAATAAACCTGCCAATGACATCACCAGCCGGGATTTCAAGCGTGGACACAAATGATGGCAAAAGGTGGAGAGATATCTGGGCTTCAAGTCAAAATGGCACAAACCTTCCCCTATTTGGCATCATTTAATCACAGGCTTCAAAGAGCATACAAATATTGGAAGACATTTCAGACCACCAACATTGGATTCTAAATTTCCCAGACTGATTCATGACACACTTTTTCTCTGGGCTGCAGGCTGGGGGGGAGAGACATTTGCAACCATAGAACCATAGAGGGTGGTTGGGGTCATAGACTGGGAAATTGAATGGGATAATTGGGGTGGGGGGGCATCTAAAAATCCAAATCACTGGATAATCCATTACAAGATCTGCCACAGAACATCATACAACACAAGAGACACCTATTTGCAGTCGTGTAAATAAAGCAACGAAGTACATTTACTCAAGTACTATACTTAAGTACTATACTCAAGTACTACAATTTTGAGGTACTTTTACTTTACTGGAGTATTTCCAATTGTCTATACATTTACTTCTACTCCACTACATCTCGGAGGCAAATACTGTACTTTTACTCCACTACAATTATTTTAAAGCTTTAGTTACTAGTTACTGTGCAGATATAAATGATTACATTATAAAACATACATTAACCACTTTAGCTCTATTTTATACCTAGGCTATACCTAGGCTCACAACGCGTTGCGATGCGACGCGTTGTGAGTGTTGTGAATACACGTTCAAAGATTTGCACACATTTTCACGTTTTTTTTTTTTTGCAGATCTACAAGCTCATAGCGCGGCACAGAGTGCCGCACAATGAGCTTGTATATCTGCTATTTTTGAATAGCCAAACAAATCTTAAAATGACACAGATGCATTCCCGGTCTTAATGGGTTAAAAAAAACGAGGTGACCAAGTGCAACTGCCCCTGCCTTATCTCCTATACCCCCCCCCCCCACAGAGCCCTCCCTCTCCCCTCTGCCCCCTTCTCTTTGACCACCAGTTCCACTATCTATCTATCTAGCCTTCACCTGTGGCAGAACAGCCTGTTCCTTTGCCCCCGTTCTCCTCCCCCGCCACTCTCTGCCTAATGTGTGTCACCCTTCCACCACCCACACATACAGTACAGTCACACACTCATACTTCATTTTATTGTTATTGTTTTAATTGAAAAATAAATGAAATGCGTTTTCTTTCTTTTTTTTCATAGCAGTTCGGTTTCATTTTCTATTCTATTTTTGGTTCAGTCTATGATTGCACAGCCCCACCCCACACCGCTACCATACTTGTAATTCTATACTTGTGAGGACCTGCAGCTGATTTCCATTAGCTAGATTAATTCTCTAAACCTAACCTAAACCATCACCACATTACTCCTGTCTTCAGATTGACTGTTATTTGTTTCCCTTTTTATTTATTTAAGTGAGCCCTGACCCAGAAGACAATACAAGACAATATTTCACATGCAAGTCACTATTCATGGATATTCTTGAGTAAAATGCAATATGGAGAAATATGCATTAGGGCTGCAGTGGCTCAGGGTTAGTGTGGCCGGTAGAGCGGCCGGATGGGAAACGTGAGGTTCCCAGTTCGATCCTGGATTCCCTCCAGAGTTAGTGTCGAAGTGTCCTTGAGCAAGACACTGAACCCCTATTTGCTCCCGATGAGTAGGTTGGTGTCTTGCATGGTTTCCTCCGCCATCGGTGTATGAACGTGTGTGTGAATGGGTGAATGTAATTCACAATCTATGTAAAGCGCTTTGGATAAAATCGCTATATAAATGCACCATTTACCATTAGAAGGAAAGAGAATGCTTCTATTTTTTTAAATGTACTTTATTTGAATAAAGTATCTATTGAATGTAATGTATTTGAATCTATAGGCCCTGTATCTATTGAATGTAAATGTGGTGCCATATACTGTACGCAGCAATAAACGGTCCAGGGGCCCCCAGAGGTCCTTTGGGGGGGGTTCCAGGATGTCCTCAGCAAAATGAGGAACAGTTTAAAACACTTATGACCTGTTTTTATTTTTCAGTTGTCTCATTTGACACTTTAACCGGACTTAAGTCTTAACAAGAGGGCCAGAATCTAGGAGGAGTGGACTAATAATTATAGGCTGAAGGGAATGCTGTCATTTCATTGGTTAATTATTGGCGACACATTGTGAGCTTGTAGATCTACAATTTTTGAAAAATCGTGAAAATGTGTGCAAATCTTTGAATATGTATTTTTTAAAGCGAACATTTGTAAAATATTTTTGTTCCAGGGACCCCCCAGAAGTAAAGATTTGAGTAAAAAAAATTTGCTTTAAAAATATATATATATACTCAAGAGATTTGCACAAATCTTAAAAGCGCTTTGGATAAAAGCGCTATATAAATGCACCATTTACCATTAGAAGGAAAGAGAATGCTTCTATTTTTTTAAATGTACTTTATTTTAATAAAGTATCTATTGAATGTAATGTATTTGAATCTATAGGCCCTGTATCTATTGAATGTAAATGTGGTACCATATACTGTACGCAGCAATAAACGTTTGGCGTGGCGACAGACATAAGGACAGCATTCATTCTTTTCAGACATCTGTAAAACTGTTATCAAGAGAGAGAGGTTGTGCAACGCTTTCCCTGGAAGGAATGTTATTGTTTTGGCACACTAAACTGGGAAAGCTAGGTGTGTCCAAGGAGTGTGTATGTGCGTGTGCACGTGTGCGTGTGTTTCTGTGTGACTGTATCTGTGTGTGTGTGTGTGGGTGAGTATACAGTATAGGCGTGTCTCTCTGAACGGCTAATGGAGCCAACCTTCACCCTAATCAATCAGCCAACCCAATCAGTTAGTCAACCGTCAAGAATTTTGTCAGAATGATGACATATCTGACAGGATAGAAGGCAGTCAGTCAATCAGCTAATCAGTATCAAGTCAAGTTTATTATATAGAGCACATTCAAAAACATCCAACATAGAGCAAAGTAAATATGAAAACAAAGTGTTGTACAACATGGACAGAAAAGACACACAGTACATCATCCATGGGCAACTGGCGGCCCGGGGGCCACATGCGGCCCCCACCTTCACTTAATGCGGCCAGCAGGTTAATATGGGAATACTGATATATTAATGATTTCAGCTGTTACAATTCCAAACATGCAAACATGACCCGCTTTAATTACTTCAGTTAGTAAATTAGTAGCATAGTGAAAAGTATTAAAATTCTATTGTCTTTTTTATGTCCAATATATTTGTATTTAAGTTCATAAAGTTAACATAAGTATAACTAAATGCATTTGAAATTAAATAAATTCAAATAAAAAAATAGCACAAAAAAAAATCCAATTAAAAAAATGCAAAAATAGCAGATCTAAAAGCTCAAAACGTGTCGCACTGCGACGCGTTTTGAGCTTGTAGATCGGCTATTTTTGCTACTTTTGTGTGACATAGAATGGTCCGACAGTATATGCAATGTGGCCCTCTGGAGTAAGTGTGATAATATAGTGGCCCTCTCCATCATCAAAGTTGCCCACCCCTGCAGTAATTAAATACGAGTGTGTGGTAGTGGCAAGTGTTAAGGGGGTATGGGGTGAGGGGGGATTTCTCTGAGGACGGCCAAACAATCTCTTTACACCCAAAGTGAGAGCTGTCTGTCTGTGTAAGCAGTACCTCAGTGAGTAAGGAAGTCAAGACTCATTTTCAGTGGGGGTTTGGCCTCCCTCCGCCAGAGCTGCCACATTGTCACCTATCAGGTTTGTGATATTCACCAACAGGATTTGTGGAGGAGAGTGTCTACAACAGTTTCGGTGAGCTGCAGATTGCATCACTGCTTCTTGCAGATGATGTCCTGATGGCATCATCTCCATCTCCGTCATATAGAGCCTTCGTCCTACACCTCCCGCCCAACACTCCCTGCTGACATGTGCCGCCCAGTGTTGATTTTGACGGCACATTTTGATTTAGTTTTAGTCATAGTCTTTTAAATAAAATTCCATTTAGTTTGTCATATTTTAGTCACCTGAAATGTTTTTGTTTTTGTCTAGTTTTAGTCGACTAAATCTACAGTTGATTTAGTCGACTAAAATGTATGTTGGTGGTGCCTTGATGGCGTCTTAATGGCTGATTTTACACTTGGTTGCATGCTGAAAATAGCCGATCTATAAGCGGCTATTTTGCGACGCGTTGTGAGCTTGTAGATCTGCTATTTTATTTTCAACACCCGAGCGCAACCAAACATAAAATGACTTGTCTTTTAGTTCTACTGGATCTCTTCTCCACTAGTCCCTCACTAACATTTTAGTCAAGTTTTTATTTGTTGACGAAATTGTCAATATATTTAGTCTTAGTTTTAGTCGTCATAGCTTAGTTTTTATTTCGTTTTCGGCAGTGAAAAAAGGTAGTCAACAAATATTTTTTGTCATAGTTTTAGTCGACGAAATCAACACTGCCGCCCCAGCCCGTAGGAGTTCTTGCAGTGACAAATATCACCCTCCCTGCAAGTCTCCCCCCCCCCCCTGAACACGGGCCAATTGTGTTTGTAGTACAGTATTTCCTCCTGGGGAGCGCTCCTCACTGGCAGGTGAGTCAGTGGGAGCAGTGACAACACACAAATGTGTACGAGGAATTAATTGGCATAACGACTCAATTGGGGAGAAAAGGGGGTCAAATACCCTAAAAAAAAGAAGGAAAAATTTCTTCACCAAAAATAGCTGATCTACAAGCTCACACATTGCACGTTCGCGACACGATAGGGACGCTAGGGCTCAGGGTTAAGTGGTATTTCCAACTGTCAACGGTAGGGCTGGACCTAGACTCAGTACTACACTAAAACTCCTCAGTATCCATTTAACTGGAGTGTACAAATTGACCACTGGTGGTTAAATGAACACTGAGGATTTAACTGTGTGGACTAAAGTCACATCTCCACCGCGCCACTTCCTCCTCCACATCCTTTAACTGTACACAGTATACTGGCTCTTCCAGGATCCTGGATGTGTGTGTGTGTGTGTGTGTGTGTGTGTGTGTGTGTGTGTGTGTGTGTGTGTGTGTGTGTGTGTGTGTGTGTGTGTGTGTGTGTGTGTGTGTGTGTGTGTGTGTGTGTGTGTGAGAGAGAGAGTTATGCAGGTAGGCGGAAAGAAAAGGGTGGAGGAGGGATACGGTGCGACGATGGTATCTGAAGAGAGCAGGTGTTTGGGATTTATTAAGTTAAATAGAGAGAGAGAGAGAGAGAGAGAGAGTGTTGCGGGCAGCAGACTTGCACATATAAAAAGTACAGAAGTACAGTTACACAATAGTACTAAAGGGATAACACAAAAATCCCTGAGGGCTTGTTTCCATTGCAGATATGGGATACGGGAAAAATATTAGAGAAGAGTGAAGTGATCTCAGAGAGAGAACAACAGATCAATACAGTATGTGTAATAGATGTGAGGACAGAGTTGAGTTGTATGAGTCAGTCAGTCTGTAGCACATCAGGTGCTGTATGATTGTGACCACATGACACGACAGCTCAGATACCTCTCAGTTCAGTTAAAGGACCAAACCGCCATCAAAACATGTCAT
>NC_137606.1:1858647-1916147 GCF_963280865.1 Gymnoscopelus braueri | reverse complement strand
TTTTTGGGGTACAAGAGACACTGGGGACCCCAAAAAATACAAAAAAACAAGAAAAAAGTGATTTTCATGGTGTAGACCCTTTAAAGGTCATAATAGTCAAATATTACATGTGCCCTGAGCCCAAAAAGTGAGAACCACTGCAGTGGAAATTACCAATATTTTCTTTTTTCCTTACATTCCATGTTATTAATAGTCCAACATTTGGAGACTGAACATTGTAAAACATATCAACAAATAATTGTAAGAGATTTAAAGGCCAGAATGATGTCTATCGTCTCTGTCGGGTGGAAACCTCATGTGCAAAACTGTTACTTTTCAGGATTCAAATAACAAAATAGCAAAAGTAGCAGATCATAATATAGGATATAAGTAGGGAGGGAGTTCAATGCATAAATGAATACTTAAAACTGGTCAAACAGACACTAAAAATGTAATCAAGAGTTTGACATTATTTTCCATATGTGGTTACGTACCGGTCGATGTACACTACGGGACGTTAGAAGCCAGAAGTTTAGGCAAGCCATGTGTCCTGTGTAAGAGCTTACTGGAACTTGAGGACATTTTATAGTTTTAGTTTGTTTGTTTTATGTAATTGGGTCTATGGCCTGACCTGTAGAAATGCATTGTGCACTGACCTAGAATAACCTAGAACACCAACAGCTACAGTATAGGGTAGAGTTATGTTCTTGTAGGTCTAACCTCTGTGTTTGGAGTCTTCTTTTGGGTTTTCCTTGTTCTTTTTCACCTTTATGAGCTGACCCGGACCCGTCCAATGACCTCTCTCACCCAGGAGGACGGTTTGGCCTCTGGAACCACCAGGCACCTGTTCCCCTGTTAGGACCAGTGGTGTAAATTAAGTACATTTACTCAAGTACTGTATTTAAGTACAATTTTGAGGTTTTTCACTTTTACTGGAGTATTTCTAATTTTTAGTACTTTTACTTCTACTCCACTACATCTCAGAGGCAAATATTATACTTTTACTCCACAACAATTATTTAAAAACTTTAGTTACTAGTTACTTTGTAGATTTTGATCATTATTACAAAACACACATTAACCACTTCAACCCCTACATACATTTCGGCCAATTGAAAATAGCCGATCTAAAGCTTACAATGTGTTGCAATATGATGCATTGTGAGCTTGTAGATCTGCTATTTTCAAAAGCTTTTTATACATTTAAGAACTTGTGAAATGGGACATTCTGCATAATGAGTACTTCTACTTTTGGTACTTTAAGTATATTTTGATACCAATACTTTTGTACTTTTACTCAAGTACATTTAGAATTTCAGACTCTCACTTGTAGTTGTAACAGAGTATTTGTACATTGCAGTATTGATACTTTTACTTAAGTAAAAAAAAAAAGTTTATTTCCACCACTGACCACCAGGCACCTGTTTGGACCATTCACCTGCACTGCCACTGGTGAAAAAGCAAAGAACACTCAACAACATCCACATGCATACAGGCGTGGTTGCATACATGTTCTATTTTCTTTGTTTGTTTGCTGTCTTGTTAAATAAAACATGTCAGAGTTGCACTGTAGGAGGAATGCTCAAACTAACCAGCACTTTAGGCTGTTATACTTAAATTTCTGCGCGGCTACTCATGTTATTAAATGTGTGTGTGTGTAACCTTTCCAGTTACCGAATTTAATCATGTAGGACTACTAGTACTACATAACAAATGTCTTTGCCACAGGGCCATGTTGGCCTCTCACCTGCTGACTGTGTTGGGTTGTATCATTTTCAGCGTTGCCAGATTTTGCGATATAAACAAGCAACCAAGTCTAGGAAAACCCAAAAGCCCAAAAGAAGCAACTTTAAACCTATAATGCATCGGCTATTTGAAAATAGCAGATCTACAAGCTCACAACGCGTTGCATCGCGACGCTTCATAATCGATAAACTCGATATAATGTGGAATATTTACTATCAACACAAATGCTCCCTGGCTGGCACAAAACATTTATGGAAATATTTGAGATCCACTGGTTTAAATAATAATTAAAACATTTGGAAGCAAGCCTAAATAAGCAAGTCACTTTAGAAACAAGCCCAAAAAACCGCAACCCGCAACTAACAATATTTACAAGCAACTTTACAGAAAAAGAAGCCCAAAGTCCCATATAATAAGCCGACATGGCAACCCTGATTATGAGCCCTGCGTCGATGATGCCGTTGTGTTTATGTTAAAGTGCCCCCTCGTGGCCGAAAAGGCACACTGCACTACTGTCATTTCATTGTGTTTGTCACGTGGTCTGCTGTCCATTGTTGCCATGTCCACTTATTATAAGCGACTATTGGCTTCCTTTTCTGTAAAGTTGCTTGTAAGTATTGGTAGTTGCGGGTTGCTTATGTTGGCCTTGTTTCTAAAGTGTAGTTGTTTATTTGGGCTTGTTTCTAAAGTATAGTTGCTTATTTGGGCGTGTTTCTAAAGTTTAGTTGTTTATTTGGGCTTTTTTCCTAAATATGTTTAAACCAGTGGTTCTAAAATATTTTCACATAACCCCCACATTCCAAGCCAAGGACCCCCAACTGAAAATATTTTGTGCCAGGGACCCCCATCCATACAAGATTTGTGTTGTTAAAATGTTTTTAAAATATTCTACATTTTTCACTTTTTTCCCCAAGATTTGTTTTTGAAAATAGTAGATTTACATCGCCTATTTTCAAAGAAGTAAAGTGCTCAAGGGCTCAATAATGTACTTTTAACTACACTACAATTATTTGAACACATTAGTTACTTTGCAGGTATAAATGATAAAATGTATAATTAGTTAAAGTATATTTGATAATTATAAAACTTTGTAGATCTGATATTTTCAAACATATTTGGTAGCCTACTTTTACTTTTGGTACTTTAAGTATATTCTGATGCCAATACTTTTGTACTTTTACTCAAGTAGCATTTTGAACACATGCCTTTTACTTGTAACATAGTATTTTTATATTGTGGTATTGGTACTTTTACTTCTAGATATGCTACTTTTGCTATAAAAAAGAAATTATCCTGTAAAGTAACAGTTTTGCACATACCGGTATGAGGTTTCCACCCGACAGAGACGATATACATCATTCTGGCCTTTAAATCTCTTACAATTATTTGTTGATATGTTTTACAAAGTCCAGCCTCCAAATATTGGACTATTAGTAACATTAACAGTAAGTAATTCTTCCACTGACCCTGGCATATAGTTGCTTCTTTTGGACTTGTTTTCATAGACCCTGGTTGCTTACTTCTCTCAATCTGGCAACACTGCTTTTAGCGTTGGTCACATGACACCCTCTCTCTCCACTCACTCTCTCTCTGTTCAGATGCTTGTTGTTGTATATTTAGTGGGACTGACTTTGAGATAAACAGCAGTTTTTCACTTAAAGTTGTGGTCTTTTCGTGCATATAAACGTCGTGTGTCACTTCTTTACTGATATCTGAAGAGCTGATGTGACACAGAAGCCCCCCCAGTGGTGTGTTTTATGGGACTGGACACATTTCAGGTGTGTTTTTGAACTGTTCTGTTGGTTTAGTTTGGTTCTTTTGTTGTTGTCGCTCTGTACTGTCAGCTACTCTCAGTGTTAAGTACTCATTACATTTTTTTACTTAAGTAATAGTATCAATACTGCAATGTGGAAATACTGTGGTACAAGTAAGAAAGACCGGAATTTAAATTGGAAATACTCCAGTAAATTAAAAACTAACAAGTGTACTTAATCGTACAGTGCTTGAGTAAATGTACTTAGTTGCTTTACACCACTGTGGGTTAATGTGGTGCTGTTCCACGACTACTCTTAAACAAGGGACACAATAGGAATCGTTTCTATATTTACAGTTTCACAACCAGAATGCTGTTGTAAAACGATATATGTTTTGGGATCAGTATCCGTGTGTATATTATTTGAACCTGGTTCCTATATACTGTAGGTTCCAGTTCATGTTTCAGTTTGACTACAGGACAGGAGGAACTAAACACTTGTGCATATGGTTACTTGTTTTGACACGTACAAAGTAAGCAAAACTAGACCCCAGTTTCAGTGGTGTAAAGTACATTTACTCAAGTACTGTAAAATGTTGAGGTATTATTATTATTATTATTATTTGAAAACTAGTTTATTTAGTTATTTTGTAGATTTTGATTATTACAGAACATACATTAACCACTGCAGCCCTATTTAAACTTTGGCTATTTGAAAATAGCAGATCTACAAGCTCAGACGCATTGTGAGCTTGTAGATCTGCTATATTCAAAAGATTTTGCTACATTTTCTGCATTTGAAAATTTGTGAAATTTGACATTCTGCATAACGGGTACTTTATACTTTTGGTGCTTCAAGTACACAGTATTGATACTGTGAGTACTTTAATCCACCACTGCCTTTTGATAAACTGATCCATTCAGGCTCAGTATTCTCTTCTGGACACAGATGACTATACTCCTGTTTAAAACCCCCCTAAATTCAATTTCTTCCACTGCTCAGAGAGAGTGTGTGTGTGTGTGTGTGTGTGTGTGTGTGTGTGTGTGTGTGTGTGTGTGTGTGTGTGTGTGTGTGTGTGTGTGTGTGTGTGTGTGTGTGTGTGTGTCAATAATACTGCAAGTTTGATCTAAATGATTTGGCTAGCCTTGATACAAGACTAACAAACATCCAGTGAGGTTGGACATTGAAATTAGTGTGGTGAATATTTAGGCCTGTGCTTTTTTATCTTTGATGAAGCAGAGTAGCATAGCCTAATCTGACACATCACACATGTCATTTTATGACCCAGTGCACACATCAGTATGTTGGCACACTCGCTTTAAAGAATCCATTGCTTTGGTACTCAATAATACCCTTTTGGAACATGTTTATAATCTGTATTCACTTCCAGTGGTGTGAAGTAACTAAGTACATTTACTCAAGTACTGTACTTAAGTACAATGTTGAGGTATTTTTACTTTACTGGAGTATTTCCTATTGTCAGTATTTTTACTTCTACTCCACTACATCTCAGAGACAAATATTGTACTTTTACTCCACAACAATTATTTGAAAACTTTAGTTACTAGTTACTTTGTAGATTTTGTAGATTATTATTACAAAACACACATTATTCACTTCAGCCCACTATTTTCAAGTGGCCTTTACACATTTGAAAACTTGTGAAATGGGACATTCTGCACAATGAGTACTTTCTACTTTTGGTACCAATACTTTTGTACTTTTACTCAAGTAAATTTTGAATACCGGACTTTAACTTTCCACCACTGTTCACTTCACACTGATTCTGATTCATGTCTTCATGGTTATTTGGTGGTCTGTTTTCTTGATGTTGATGTTCAAGATCAACACCTCTGCTAACAGCCATGCTGCAGTTCATAAGTTTGTTTCCAGTAGACATACTCTTATAACAAGTTAAGGAAGTTTACGAAAAATGTGGACATTTTGAGACAACTGTCAGTGTTTGGCATATTGTGTTAAACATTTATTGTCCTATCACCAAGCACTTTAAATGTATGTTTTGACCCATACGCCTGAAGGAGCTTTCAGTTAAAGTATGTTTTATAGTCATATGTAGGTACAATAAAGAAAAACAGGTCAGCTCAGCAAGAGCACTAGTAGTCACCATTAACAGCACTTGTCATGTAAAGATAAAAAGTTCCATTTATTAATATAATTACATTATACTGTATTATACTCACTGAAACTATGTAAATATATTTAAATGAGAATTTGGGTATAAAAGTAAAAGTACAAATGTGTTAGCCTGGTAAACCCTCCCTCCAGAAATCTCATTTGTATTTTATTTCACTCCTGAAATCAAATGGAAATGAGAATTCCGGAGGGAGGGGCTTTACCAGGCTACAAATGTGTAGGATTAGGAATACAGTTCAGTCTGACAGCCACTAGTAAACCTTCCAATTGTAAATCCCATGATGTGGTGAGAGCTCTACTCTCGTGATATTCAGTCATCTACTACTCTAGTGATCAATGAGTCTCAACCACACGTCCTGCCTTAGATCCTTCCTCTTTTGAATGCAATGTATTTGTTGTTGTTGTTGTTTCTTTTTTTCTTCTTCTTTTTTCATCATTTACAAATGCATCATTCACGAATGCAGTCACGTTGAGGTTAAAACCTCGTTTATTTAGGCCCATTATTATTATTATTATTATTATTATTATTATTATTATTATTATTATTATTATTATTATTATTGTTATTGTTATGTATTTTTTTCAAGACAGACCTAGCTGCCACATGATGACTGAAATAAAAGTTGCACCCACACATTTTAAATATGGTTCCAAACATTGACGTTAACTGAACCACCGGTAGCCCATCTGTCAGTATGGAGTCATGGCTCGCTTTGTTGAATAGTGTAGAGACCTAGAACTTTCTCTTTGTCAGCTGCTCACAGTACAAGCCTATACATAGGGTGTACGGTGCAGACAAGACAAAAAGACATGCATATCTACGTGGGTCAGTTGTGCACATCAGGTTCAAATAGTAAAATGGCTTAATTCTTATTCTTAATCTACTTGAACTACCAGAATGGCTATGCCATTGGAGTCAGATAGTGTCATTGTCATTGACACAGAAATCTATTGCAAAATTACTTTACATTTGAGCTGCGAAATCAATTCGCACCTGAATCACACATGAGTTTGATTTTGTCTTAAAACTTTCGGCATTTCTCTATTTTATTGTATGGTCTTTGGTACCCCCACCCAGCTAACACGGTACACAAAGCAAATTAAGAGAGACATCTTTATTTGCAAATCATGATCCTTGACCCATGTCTGCTGAGTTGCAATGTTTTAACCCATTAAGACCGGGAAAGCATCATCATGTCATTTTTAGATTTGTTTGGATATTCAAAAATAGCAGATATACAAGCCGCGCTATGAACTTGTAAATCTGCTATCTTTTGAAAAATCTTGAAAATGTGTGCAAATCTTAAAATATATATATTTTCAAGCAAACATTTGTAACTCAAATCTTTGCTTCTGGGGATCCCTGGAACAACACATTTCCAATGACAAATGAGATTTCCGGAGGGAGGGTTTACCAGGCTATATGCATAATACACGAGGCCTGTTACAATTATTACATCGTCTAATCGGAATTATTTGAGATAATCACAATTATCCTTCGTCATAATAATGGTCATAATTTTAGTTAATTTTACTTAAAATGTCATAACGGTGACATTCCTATATACACCTAGCCTGTCCCTTGTAGCCATGTTGTAACATATGCTTTGCTTTGCTTTCTGTCTGTATCCAGAGCCACAGACAATCCTCTAACCTGAGCTGAGAGGACTTCAGCTGCCTTATCAAATCAGACCCTGCCTTTGTCTGTGAACATGAAGTCGGACATTCCCTATGACAGGGTATGGATAATGGTGCTTTTCATTGATGGTCTCTGTTTTGTTTTGTTTTGTTTTGTTTTACTTTTAATTTGGAGATAGGACACTGATTTCCACCCTGTTTTCCTATTTTATTTATAGCAGGCTAAGAATAGTGTGTATCCGTTATATTTTGTTTTCAAAATGTATGAAGTTAACAGCCTTTGTTTCATGCCCCCCCCCCTCTCTCGATATGAGAGATGTTTCTGTTTCTATTGTCTAATAAAGACAAAGACACGGTATACCAAAAGCAAGTTGTATTCTCCATCTAAGGCTGCTTTGTTACTCTGATGTCACAGATGGTGGACATGGGATTGAGGAGAGAAGATCCCAACAGGAAAGCACTAATGGTAGGCCAGTACACACACACACACACACACACACACACACACACACACACACACACACACACACACACACACACACACACACACACACACACACACACACACACAGACATTAACACAAAGCATACACCCGCTGCACATACATAAAACCTATACATTTGCAAACACACCCACACACACACACACACACACACACATAATCTCTGTATAGACACGAAATTATACTTGAACATAAAACTTCCAGGAGAGCCATTGATAGATTGATTGAATACTGTATTAACATGCTTAACAGTTACAATACAGGTAGTACAGTCAAAGGTTATGCTAAAAGGATAACACAAAAAGCCCCAGGGGCTTGTTTCCATTGTGGACCTTTGTACTCAATTCATCAGTAATACATATACAGTACAATCCAAAATATTCTACAAAACATAATGGAATAAAGTTAGTAGAATCATAAGGTATATTTACAGAGAAAGTAGGGGCGGGGGTCAGGGGATTCTACTAACAAGGTGTTCAAGGAGTTAAACTATGCTTGTATGATGAAAGGGATACTTTTAGGTTAGCTTTTACCTCACTTAGACATGATGACACTTAGAAAAATCCCTCTCTCTTTGTCTGCTCTCTGACACGCTTTGGGTCGTCTTGTCATTTTTATGTTAAGGCTGTTTAAAGGTGTGTGCACTCATATCAGTACCCAGCAAGCACAATGACGTCATGATGACGTTATGATGACGCCCGGTCATCACCCCGGTGACGTTCAGGACTAGGCCAGATCACAGCCCATATGGGGATGATCTTTACGCAAGCCCCCAGAACCCAATTGAAGCCAATTGAACATGCTGGCCATTCATGGTAGTGCAGGCGCGTGCAGGCCTGGGGCCTCAACACATGAACGCGAAAACGGTTTCGACCAATGGGCTCGACTCACGAGCATGCGCACGAGCTTGCGCACGGGGCTGCGCGCTTCTGTGACGCAAAACGCGTCACTGTGACGCAAAACGCGTCACAGAAGTGACGCGTTCGAGGCCCCAAATAGGCCTCGCCCACCAAATTTCCAACCCGGAAGAAGCGTTCAAATAGGCACATGTGCTGGGTGAGCAACTCAATGCAAGTGGATGGGAGGAGAATTCGGGTGCCCTCTCTATTATTTTTAACTCTATGTCTTTACGTCATTTACAGGACGTCATCACCGGGACATCATATGGACATTTGGACAGCAATTTTGGGTGATGAGAAATGTGTTTAGATGACGTCCTGGAAGTGACGTTTTTGTGGTCAGGATAAATTTTGGTTGAAATCAGGTGATATTCTGGGCCAGATCTGACTTGTCTTGGTTTGACTTGATCTAGCCCCAATCGAGACGTCACTGATTGGTCCAGGTCCTGACTGTGCTTGCTGGGTACTGTTAAACAGTTAACCAGTCTTAAAGGGTTGAATTAGCAACAGGCAAAATTGAGCACAAAAGTCTTTCCCTGCAGTGCTCTAAATGTTTGCTATCTTATTCTGTCATTGCATACTGTACATGGTACGTCACTTGGGGCAAAAGTATCAGCTAAAATACCTACTTTTAAATGTAAATCTGAAATGTATGTAGTATTAAAGAAATACGCGAACGTTTATTCTACTGTTCCTTTCTGGAGCGATTTAACAACGGGTGCATCAGCTAAATGCTGCAATATCTATTGGTAAATGTAATGTACGGTATGACGTGTTGTCATTTCTCTTCCAGTATGCTAGATGTGTGCTGGGACTGGCCTGTGTAGCGACTCTACTCTTGGCTGCACTGATGCTCCAGAGTCTCCTGTTCCCGGGGCCGGCCCCCTCCTCCCAGCCTGCACCCGGCCCCAGGCTGTCTCTGCCCCTCACAGAGACCTGCTCAGACCCCTGCCAGTAAGTGGTAGCAGCTTTTGTTTGTTTGTTTTTTTAACGCCACAAAATATTTTGGAGAGAACAGTCGCATAAAAGAGAGAGAGCAAAGGTACTTTAAACTTTAAAGTGAGTGTGGTTGGTGTGTGTGTGTGTGTGTGTGTGTGTGTGTGTGTGTGTGTGTGTGTGTGTGTGTGTGTGGGGGGGGGGGGGGGGTGGGTGGTTCCTGTGGTTTGATTGATTAATTGATTGATTAAAACACGTAGGCTAAAAGGATAGCGCTAAAGCCCTGGGGACTTGTTTCAATTGTGGCCCTATGTATTCAATTCATCAACAGAGCATAGAATATTAACACATAAGTACATGTCATCAACAAATACCAATAGATGTATTTAAAGAGGAGAAAAAGGAAACACAGTGGCAGTGTATGACCCCTCATTTCAAGGGGATTTAACGTCTATCTCCACTTGTAGTTTTCTGACAGATGCCTTTTCAGGACAATTTTGAAAGAAGCCGCTATGCCAGTGATTCATGTCCCTTGTGGATGATGTCAGGGCATTCCACGTTATGGTGGCAGAGGTGCAGTAAGTCGTCTGCCTCTATCTCTGTGGAAATGTGGTTTAAACCACATAGGGCTTGTTCTTGGTTTATAGAGGAAGTTATGTTGACATGGGCTTTTAGTCATGTGCCATGTGTCATCTCTAGAAACTAAAGAGCTCACAGTTCCTCATTTTCCTTATTTCCCATTTCCCATTTTTTTGGCGGACTCATCGTTGTGTCCAGTATTCAAAAGAGTAAAGAGCACACAGACTAGGAAACGTATTGTATTTGATGGCACTATTAGGTGAGAAATGGGTTTAGATATGAAAGAATTTTGTTTGCCACTAATTAAGTATCTATCAGATAAATCGTCGTGATAATCCAATCTCCATGTAAATTGAAGACCAATATATAACAGATATTCTCTGATTCTATTTCAGGTTTGTTTTGTTGGAGAGCATTCCAGAAGGTCTGGAATTTAATTCCAGTGTTGCACACACCTCCACCTATCAGGCATGGCTCGACCTGATTGGTGAGGCTAGGAGCAGTCTCGACATAGCCTCCTTCTATTGGACACTCACCAACAAGGACATCGGCACTCATGAGCCCACAGCCTCTCAGGTCAGCTAGCCCTATGATTGGTCAAATAAGGGATTAACTGATATGTGAATTAAGGCAGGTTTTTCTTTTATGTTGTTTGCTGCAACTTGTTTTGCAGTGGTGTAAAGTAACTAAGTACATTTACTCAAGTGCTGTACTTAAGTACAATTTTGAGGTATTTTTAGTTTACCGGAGTATTTCCAATCTTCCGTACTTTTACTTCTACTCCACTACATCTCAGAGGCAAATATTGTACTTTTACTCTGCTACAATTATTTGAAAACTTTAGTTACTTTGATTATAACTACAAAACATACATTAACCACATCAGCCCTATATACATTTCGGCCATTTGAAAATAGCCGATCTACAAGCTCACAATGCGTCGCATCGCGACTCATTGTGAGCTTGTAGATCGGCTATTTTCAAGATTGTTTTATACATTTAGAAATTTTCCGCCACTACCTGGAACCACCTAGGTACCCACCTTACCCACCACTATGATGGTTTTTCTTTTATGTTGTTGGCTGCAACATGTTTTGTCATTCTTTGCACAGGGTGAGGACATTCTCCAGAAACTGTCTGAGGTGTCTGGGAAGCTGTCGGTCCGTATCGCAGTCAACACGCCACAACACAGCCAGCCGCAAGATGATCTCAAGTTGCTTAAGAGCTCTGGTGTGTGTGTGTGTGTGTGTGTGTGTGTGTGTGTGTGTGTGTGTGTGTGTGTGTGTGTGTGTGTGTGTGTGTGTGTGTGTGTGTGTGTGTGTGTGTGTGTGTGTGTGTGTGTGTGTGTGTGTGTGTGTGTGTGTGTGTGTGTGTGTGTGTGTGTGTGTGTGTGTGTGTGTGTGTGTCCACTGTACATGCAGTAGTAGTGCATGAGTACGTTTCACTGCTCGGGAGGTTCCGTACAATGCAAAACCTATTTCTGTCTGCCTGAACTAATGTGAACAAGCGGCTTATTTATCTCCACTACAATAACATTAACACAACATTATTTACATAGGACTTCATGTAACAAAGCCACTCTGATTTAAATCTTTCTCCTGTATGCCGCCAAAGGATGACAAAGATGGAAAATCCCTTGAAAGATGTTGGTTTTATTACATTATTGTATTTTCTTTTCTTTTAGGGCTAGGCTTGCATCATCGAGGATGATGTTAGAACAAAATGGCCGGCGTGTGTAACTGTGTATGGTAAATGCATGTGTTACACATGGATCTCTGTGTTTCAGGGGCCGACATCAGGACGGTGAACATGAAAGAGCTGACAACCGGGGTCCTGCATACCAAGTTCTGGGTGGTCGACCAGAAACACATCTACATTGGTAGTGCCAACATGGACTGGAGATCGCTCACACAGGTACACTGACACTTTTTACTTTTTAATCTCTGTGTTCAAAACTGAAAATGTTCTCGCTAAGCAAAACAACACTTTCAATTTTCAACTCAGACAGCTATAGTTTAGGTTATAAGTTGTCCATGGGCTTTTAGTCATCTGCCAGTTCCTCATTTTCCCTGTTTTCCCTGTTCCTCTCTTTTGCTGACTCATCGTTGTGTCCAGTATCCTAATGTGTGAAGAGTAACCAACTCTCTCAAACAGGAAGCGTATAGGGGGGCACGGTGGCGCAGTCGGTAGCGCTGTCGCCTCACAGCTAGAAGGTCCTGGGTTTGATTCCCGCCGGGGACGCTGTGGGCGCTGGGGGCGTGTTCTCTCCTCCGCGTCATCAGTGCCCATACCCTAGGTGGGGTTGGCAAAAGGGCCTACTCTGTGTGGAGTTTGCATGTTCTCCCCGTGTCTCCTAGGGTAGTTAATACCCTCACAAAAACATGCAGTAATCCTGGTCACTATACTGCCTCCCCCTGGTCAGCCAGGGCGCCTGATGGAGGGGATAGGAACTGGTTGGAATAACGTGTTCCTTCCACGCGCTACGTCTAACCAGGGAACCTCCCCCCTGTCGGGTGATAAGAAGCGGCCTGCTTGCTCCTCATGCATTGAAGGAGGCATGAGCCTCAGCTTGGGCTCTCCCTAGGCTGGCAGAGGGAGAGTAGCGCCCAGGATTACATAGGCTATTGGCACTGGGTGAAAAAATATGGGTTACAAAATCGTGGGATAAAAATTATAAACAAAAAAAAAACAGGAAGCGTATTGCATTTAATGGCACTTTTATAGAGAATAAATTGTGTTGAGGTGGGGGAAAAAAGTATTTGTTCTGTCCTCTATTCCCATTCGACTCACTTGTAAATGGATATCCTGTTTAAAGAAACAACATGTTTTTGCTCATATGTCCCCTTTGCTCATCATGCTAGTTTGTTTTAATCAATGAGTGAAAATCGGTGTGGGAAAGAAATCCGTTTTTTTAGACACCTTGAGTGTCTTTCTTGTATGCAATGTGCTCCATGTATAAAAATTGATACATACAATTATACTTGGTGATAATATAATGATGTATTCTGCAACTTCACAGGTCAAGGAGCTGGGGGCAGTGGTTTACAACTGCAGTTGCCTGGCAGCAGACCTCGGAAAGATCTTTGAGGCTTATTGGTTCCTAGGCCAGAGCGGTGAGCCAATCCCGTCACCCTGGCCCAGCAGTTTCTCCACCCCCTACAACAAGGACACGCCCCTCCAGCTGGCACTCAACAACACACCGTCCACGGTCTACCTGTCGGTTAGTATCGGGGTTGGCTATAGACCATATTCACACGGCGGCCATATTGCTATTAAATCAATGAAGTGCCACCCCGGTTGCCACAGCAGATCTACAAGCTCACAACGTGTCCCTTTGCGCCACGTTGCGAACTTGTGGATCTGCTATTTTCACTACTTTTTTTTGTTTTTGTTTTATTTATTTATGGAAATGTATTTGATTTTTTTTTATTCATGAAATACTTTTGAAAAATGTTGGAATTCTTTTTAATTTGAAAAAAGGGGATATTTACTTGCGACCCATACAAATCTTTCAGCATGTTCCTCATATTCTTTTGCTCGCACGTGGATTTAATCATAGAGGTGAGGATCACCTCCAGTGCAGTGTTTAGCTGTGCCGTGCTCAACAACACTTTGACATTGTTGGGTGTGTTTACCATAGATGTAAGGTCTCTCTTTCTCTCACATTTTAGTATGGTTATCTATGCCAGTGGTTCCCAAACAATGGGTCGCGGACCCATCTTTATGGGTCGCAAGTACATTTTTGTTTCCATTAATTTTTTACAATTATTTCAAAAGAAAACATCAAATCTTTTCATAGATAAATCAGTCAATAGTTTAAGAAGTAGTGAAAATAGCAAATCTACAAACTCACAACCCAACGCCTTGTGAGCTTGTAGATCGTCTATTTTCACTAGTTTGGGTCCTGGGGAGACAGCAAATGTATCTTTTGGGGGTCTCTGAACCACTGATCTATGCAATCCAATGTCACCCCCAAAAAATCTCTCCTTCCCCCTCTCTTCCTGTCTCTCATGTTCCTTTTGCTCTCTGTAGAGCTCCCCCCCATCATTCTGTGCGGCAGGCAGGACCCCAGACCTCCAGTCCGTCCTCAGTGTGATGGAGGATGCCCACGAATTCATCTACATTGCTGTCATGAACTACCTGCCCACAATGGAGTTCTCCCATCCAAAAAGGCTGGTCACAACATTACTGTATTTGGTCATATATTTATGAAGTATTAAGTTAGATTAGATATGCTGGCCGGGGAGTTATCGGTATCGGGGTAGATCAGATATTTGGTCAGAAGGTCATGAACTGTCTAAAGGTAGATCGAATACTTATGGACTAAAATGTTTTCTAACGTAACAGTCAAAACGGATATAGCTTTACACCCAATCCCTCCTGATTGATTGGATTTAATTTAGCTCAAAGAAACAAAGAAAGCAACACATTTCACATGATTTTAAAGGGTGTGTATGTGATATTTATTCCTAAGCCAATAATTTGATGCCTGGCGGAGTCTCAGAGTGGATTGGAGTGTCCTACCGGAGACTCCGCTGGTCATCAAATTATTGGCTTGGGAATGGGACAAAAAAAAACATCTCCATCAATTCAAGGCTTCATAGGGTGTGTAATTGATAGAAAATAAGTATTTTTTTGGGGTGAACTACTCCTTTAAATAGCTCTGTATTCCGATTGTTTAATCATTGCTATATCATTGCTAGAAGGTTTATTCAGTAACAGCTGTTTCTCCAGCTCTAGTAAAGAGAAAATACATTTCCAGTTTTATCCAATCAGGACAGAGAACTCAGGACACAGGATACAAAATGTAATTTATTTAGCGCCTTTATCCAAAGTAAATACAATATGCAGTACATTCACCCATTCACACACACATTCATACACCAATGGTGGACGAAACCATGCAAGACACCAAACTGCACATTGGGGGCAGTTTGGTGTCTTGCTAAAGACACTCTGACACTAACCGAGGGTGAGCCGGGGATCAAACTGGGAACCTTCCGATTCCCCAAGTGTCCACTCTACCTCCTGAGCCACTGCCAAGTTCTCTTTTCTGATTGGATAAAATAAGTATCCTGAACATTTATTTTCTGTTTACATAAGAGCTGGAGAGATGTTGAGACCGTCACTAAACACTCTAGAGTCTATAGCAATGATTACAATTACAATACAGAGCTAGAACTTTCTTTCTTTTTAATTAACAAAAACAAAACATCTCACATACTGTACACCCCCTTTAATGTTCTGTATTTGCAGCAGAAGAGCTGGATGCCCTGCTGTTTTGTACATGTATTTGACCAAATAACATAAGTGTAGCATAAATATGAAAGATAATGTTTATAAAAATATAATTTTATGAAAATCTGTGTATAGTAAGTAACATGATGATAACAAGTGGTATACAATATATGTGGTTTCCTTGCCTACCTATGTTGAATGCACATACTGTAAGTCACTTTGGATAAAAGCGTCTGCTAAATGACTGTAATATAATGTAATGTAATATTACTAACAATAACTCTTTGTGTGGCTCCCTCTGCAGGTACTGGGCTGACATTGACACTCAACTGAGACGCATGGCATATGAGAGGCGGGTCAAAGTACGCCTGTTGATCAGCTGTTGGGCCAGCACCCAGCCTGTCATGCTCTCCTTTCTCCGCTCTTTGGCCTCGGTCCATGACCCCAAGAGCAAGCTGGACATTGAAGTGGTGAGGGGTG
This sequence comes from Gymnoscopelus braueri, assembly GCF_963280865.1. Taxonomy (NCBI): domain Eukaryota; kingdom Metazoa; phylum Chordata; class Actinopteri; order Myctophiformes; family Myctophidae; genus Gymnoscopelus; species Gymnoscopelus braueri. The sequence continues at coordinate 1,900,241 of NC_137606.1, read as the reverse complement.
CTTGTATGCGTCTTTGTAAAAGCCTATCATGCTGTCAGGCAGAAACCTCTTGATCATACTACACACCGTCACACAAAAGTAGCAGATATACTACCAGTGGTGTAAAGTAACAAGTACATTTACTCAAGTACTGTACTTAACCCATTTAGACCTGAGGCCGATTCTAAAAACGCCTTCTAAATCCTGACCTAAGTTTTATGAAAAACTTCAAATATGTATAAAAAAATTACAAAAAATGTATGTTGCTATATACTGTACATAGCAACAGGTTCCCGTCTTACAATGTTAAGGTATTTTTACTTTACTGGAGTATTTCCAATTTGCAGTACTTTTACTTCTACTCCACTACATCTCAGAGGCAGATATTGTACTTTTACTCCACTGCAATTATTTGAAAACTTTAGTTACTTAAAGTAGATTTGATTATTATTACAAAACATACATTAACGCATTGTGAGCTTGTAGATCAGCTATTTTCAAAAGCTTTGTATACATTTGAAAACTTTTGAAATGGGACATTCTATATAATGAGTACTTTCTACTTTGGTACTTTAAGTACATTTTGATACCAATACTTTTGTACTTTTACTCAAGTAATTTCTGACTTTCACTTGTAACAGAGTATTTCTAAATTGCAGTATTGATACTTTTACTTAAGTAAAAAAAATTTAGTACTTTTTCCACCACTGTATACTACAAGCTCCAACGCAACGCGTTTTGAGACATATGAGGTCCAACAGTTTTGGAAATATGAGGTTTACACCCGACAGAGACGATATTTCGACTGAAAGTTTTATTCTATTTAAGGATAATTAAGTGGGGTTCCCTTTAGCAAGGCATGTGTTTTACTGTGTGAAGATAAAGCGCGGTGTTGCTGAGAAAGAGAGCTCATCTGAGTCTCGCCTGGATTAAACAACAATTACAATTCTAAGAGGAACTCACAAATTGTGTCTCGTCCCCAGAGGCTGTTTGTGGTGCCTGCCAACCCCAAGCAGAAGGAGATTCCCTTTGCTCGAGTCAACCACAACAAGTACATGGTGACCGACAAGGTGGCCTACATCGGTAAGGCTACACAAAGACTGCATGGTTCAGAACAGGATGCATTTATAAGAACCATCAATTTGTATTATGTTTTATATTTTATAATCCCATTCCTATTCTTTCACCACAATCCACCATATTCATCATGGTTCATTTTGGTATTCCAACCAAGTCAATAATTAATATAAAGTTATGAATCTTCTTTGATGTAGTTCTTTTTTTTAATAGTACACAGGCTTTGGTAATTGTATTAAACACTTAACACATGAGAAGGCATTCAACTGCACCTAACCTCCTCAAAAATCATTAACATACACTTTTCCTGTCACCGTTTTCAGTAAAAAAAAATAATGTACTCTTAAGTCTAAATGTGCGTTCAAACTTTCCAAGAAATGACTGTTGTTTGGGCTTAAATGTAATCCATATCTTTCTTCTTCCGTCCTCAGGTACATCTAACTGGTCAGGTGACTACTTTGTGAACACTGCCGGCACAGCATTGGTCATCAACCAGACCGCATCAGAGAGCCTGGAATCGACTGTCCAAGCACAGCTGAAGGCTGTGTTTGAGAGGGACTGGTACTCCTCCTACAGCACTGCTATCAGCCAACATTCTGACCACAAAACTGTCTGTTAGCTGGGATTTCTTCCAAATGCAGGAGACACAGCGACAGGCCTATAGAGCCCAAATCTGTTTTTCTATGCTGCTGTATCAGAAAAACATGAGCAAGCTGCAAAAATCTAACTTAACCCATTAAGACCGGGAAATCATCTGTCATTTTAGATTTGAACCAATTTAACCATTATCTTATACTTTGTCTATTCAAAAATAGCAGATCTACAAGCTCATAGCGCGGCACCAAGTGCCGCACTATGAGCTTGTATATCTGCTATTTGTTTTTAAAACATGAACATTTTTGCAAATCTTTGAATATATGTTTTTTAAAGCGAACATTTGTAAACTCAAATCTTCTAAATCTAAACAGTTAAAAAAAAAGATTATGTTAATCTGCTATAATCAGTGGTTCTCAAACTTTTTCATGTCAAGATCCCCCAAAATGATATGTATTTGGCCTGCGGACCCCCATCTCCAAATATGTTCTTCCAGGGACCCCCAGAAGCAGGGACCCCCAGGGAACCCTGGCAGTGTTGGTGCCATGCGAGAACTGTACAACGAACGGAGCCTCAAGCCTCCATGTGAATCATTGTCATACGTAGCAATAATAATGGACATAATGTGCAAATAACTTATGTTTAGGAAGCACATTGACATGTTATTTTGTTTCTATCAGTGTTTGTAATAAGATGTAGCTAGCTTGCATAGATTTTCATGGGCTCAGGTTTACACTAGCTTATTTAAAGGGATAGTTCACCCCCAAAATAACTTTTTCTCTATGGATTAGTCTTATTTTTTTTTGTCACATTCCTAAGCCAATAATTTGATGACCGGCAGCGGTTCCGGTAGGAGACACAAAGAGTCTCCTTTGTATCTCCTACCGGAACCGCTGCCTACCGGTCCGCTGGTCATCAAATTATTGGTTTAGGAATGTGACAAAAACAAAAAAATATCCATGAATTCAAGTCTCCATGGGGTGATCCATAGAAAAAAGTAATTTTGAGGGTGAACTATCCCTTTAAGCTATTTTCACCTATAATTAATGAATCAATCATGTTCACCCAACAAGTAATTGTGTAGATCATTTATGGTGTATTATTAGTTTTGCCTCTGTGGGAGTTCTTAATCCCAGTCTTATCTCAGGGATAGTGTATTTGATTGATGCTTTTAGAATGCTGGATTCTGGAATGGTATACTCCAATTTGTGTGCTGTGCCAGAATTACCTTTGGTGGTTTTGAACAATATGAGGCATTTTGAAATACAGTGCCATACAGGGTGGTTTTATCTGACTTAACGTACTTTGTGACACTAAATACAAGAGTGAATTATCAATGAACATGAATGCTCTTAATTATCTCCGCCACGCTGAAGGCAGGGGGAGTGATTATGTTTGTGCATGTGTGTGTGCTTGTCATGGTTAATATCCCAAACCACTACACCGATCAGCATACATTTTCGTAATGCACGATGACAGCAGTCCAAGCAAGGAACTCAATCATCGGAACATTTTTCAAATCTGTTAAATAACTTATTTTTGTGAATGTGTAAAACCTCAGAAGACCCACTGTCCCTCCAGGCTATGGGGTGACATTGCACTACTTGCAGGCTAGTCTGGAGCTGTGTGGAACTCCACTCACTAGGGCTGTACGATATGACTTCAAATCAAAATAATTATTTCAAACTTATACCTTGATTACTATTAATTCCTGATTATTAAAATAAAATGAACTTTCGGCCATTTCCACTATTTTTGTACGCCACTGTTGTACAACCAAATGTAATACAGGGTTAAGGGGTTCATGTTGGATCGATCGTTTTTCTTATATATCTCAACGAATAGTTCTGTCGATGTATTTTTGGTTAATTGCCCAGCCCTCAATGTCACCAATATGACGTCAGTACTTGGGAGGCCAGTCTGGAGCCTGTGGAACTCCATATTTGGACAAGACTGACATAATCCGGCCTGGCGGAGATATGCGCTCCACTGAGTGCACCTTTTCTAGTTTCCACTGTGTGGAGTGTTTTCACAATTAACATCAAGTTATGCTGACACTTGTGTAAATAAGTTAGTTTTTACAGGTAGCAGAATGTTTGAGAAGAATGTGGTACTGTTTTTAAATGCCACTGATCAATTATGTATGTACTGTACCACCATCTCCCTTATTTTGTTTGCAGCATTATTGTTGATAATAAATAGCCCTTTATCCAACTTACATCTTGTCCTTTTGTTTAAAGTCAGCAGGAGATTTGTTAGGTGAACAAGCTAAGAGTACCATCTCTCAACGTGGGGCACAGGGACCCCCAGGGGTCCTTGAGGAGTTATGGGTTTGTAACTCTGAGACTGTGTGAATAATAATATATGTAATTTACATAGAAAACTTAATTAGAAAAAATTTATTGAATGGAACATTTGGTTGAATGTCCATTTGCTTCCAATTGTAGGCCTACAGTCTCAAGAGTAAAAATACCACAGGGTTGAATAGCGTAGATTTGTGTCCCAGAAATAAAAAATCTAACTAGGAGTCAGTGGTGGAAAGTAAGTGGTGGAAAGTAAATGTACTTAAGTACTGTACTTAAGTACAATTTGGAGGCACTTTTACTTGGATTGATTGATGTACTTTATTTAGTAAGACAACCAACCCCATGGTGGGGTTGGTTGTGACCCACCCTTCTACCCTGCATTGGAATTAAAAGGTACTGCAGTCTTCAGTGTGTGTGGTGGAACTATTGTAGGAATAGAGTAGACCCCATGGATTTTGAAATATGAAACAGGATATTTAAGTAACTAAACAGTGCATACCCCTCCCAGTGAGACTTTACTTTTCCTTTAAAAGATTTAAAAAAAAAACTTGAATATTACTCACTTATTGCCTGCTTGTGTACACATATCATATGGAATATACAGAGTTTATAGAAACACATTTTTCACAATGCAAAAAGATACTTTACTTACTAAGACACTTTATGTGTGTGTGTGTGTGTGTGTGTGTGTGTGTGTGTGTGTGTGTGTGTGTGTGTGTGTGTGTGTGTGTGTAAAGTAACTAAGTAGTAAGTACATTTACTCAAGTACTGTATTTAAGTACAATTTTGAGGTATTTTTTACTTTACTGGAGTATTTCAAAGTACTTTTACGTCTACTGTGTGTGTGTGTGTGTGTGTGTGTGTGTGTGTGTGTGTGTGTGTGTGTGTGTGTGTGTGTGTGTGTGTGTGTGTGTGAGAGTGAGGTGAGTGAAGGCAACCCCTGACATTTCCCCACCCCTCTAATAATAGCCTATAACCGTTAGGAACATGAGCTCATTGGTGGAACAGCCGCTCATCACAGCTGAGCTGACATGGCCTTGGAGAGTTAGTTCTTCCCTTCCTGTGAACTTCATCTGATTTATTCACACTAGACTGTAATTCTTCCTACAATAGAATTCCTCATGGCTTTATGGTTCCTTTACGCTCCCATCGCCATCCATGATGTCCATTATTATACCTCAAGTACTGTACTAAAGTACAATTTTTAGGTATTTTTTTTTACTTTACTGGAGTATTTACAAATGTCTGTACTTTTACTTCTACTCCACTACATCTTGGAGGCAAATACTGTACTTTTTACTCCACTACAATTATTTGAAAACTTCAGTTACATGTTGCTTTTTAGATTTGGATTATTATTACAAAATATGCATGAACCACTTCAGCCCTATATACATTTCGGCCATTTGAAATAGCCGATCTACAAGTTCACAATAGAGCTTAGATCTGCTATTCTCAAAACTTGTGAAATGGAACATTCTGCATAAAGAGTACTTTTACTTTTGGTACTTTAAGTAGCCTACATTTTGATACCAATACGTTTGTACTTTTTTAATCAATTAAAATTATTTTTTTGATTCTGGACTTTTACTTGTAACAGAGTATTTCTAGATTGCAGTATTGATACTTTTACATAAGTAAAAAATGTGAGTACTTTTTCCACCATGATGTCCTATACATGAAGGAGGAGCGTATCCTAGATGCTTGACACCACAGCGGACATGGCGGGACAGAACAGAAGAACCAGTGTTGCCATGTCCGCTTATTATAAGCGGCTTTGCGCTTCTTTTTCTGTAACATTTCTTGAAAATATTGATAGTTGCGGGTTGCGGTTTTTTTGGGCTTGTTTTTAAAGTGTAGTTGCTTATTTGTTCTTGTTTCCTAGTGTTGTTTAAACCAGTGTTTCTCAAACATTTCTTTCATGTCAAGGACCCCCAAATTATTATGTATTTGTCTGTGGACCCCTTAGCCCTGAAACATGACTGTCATACCATGACAGTCATGGCGCTAGCTGTAGTATACAACCCTCGTAGACGTATTTATGATTCTGACGTTTTCAATCTACGAGAGTTGTAGGGTGCACTTCCTATAGTGCTTTGGACTTTCTGCACTATGCCCCGTAGACACTCCAAACATTGTACAAAATGAAAATAAAGGTGCTTACCGCCGAGCCCCAAATGTTAACTACTTCTACGGGGTATTAGTTTAATGTAATAATCCATATATTTAAACAAAGAAGTGTTTTAATGCCGTCTGTGGCCGAACGCCATTTTTTCACCCTCGTTTACTTCCTGTTTACATTTAGTGTAATTCCGGTTTTCACCGGATGCGCCCCCTCACTTCCCGTCACTAACGCCCATTGGGAACTTCCGACAGAATCGGCCACAGACGGCATTAAAACACTTCTTTATTGAAAGATATGGATTATTACATTACACTACTACCCCGTAGAAGTAGTTAACATTTGGGGCTCGGCGGTAAGCACCTTTATTTTCATTTTGTACAATGTTTGGAGTGTCTACGGGGCATAGTGCAGAAAGTCCAAAGCACTATAGGAAGTGCACCCTACAACTCTCGTAGATTGAAAACGTCAGAATCATAAATACGTCTACGAGGGTTGTATACTACAGCTATCATGGCGCTATACTTGTTCCTGTTTTTTCTTTTTTCTTTTTACATTTAAAACCCGTATATCTACATAAACGTTCAGATTTCAAATATAAAGTGCTGACCCTCCGAACACGGATGTTACAAGTTAAAGCGCCTGGGTCTATAAGTACCCGTATCTTCCATATTGTTCAATAAAAAGATTTTTAATCCGATCGCCAGCCATTTTCTCAGAATTTTCTCCATTTCCTTTCAACTACGCGCCCCTATTTGTTGGGAGGTGTATTGCACACTGATACAATATAAAAGAAAAAAAATGGCCGCCAATTGAATCAAAATGCTTTTTATTGAACAATACAGGAAATACAGGTACTTAGATCCAGGCGTTTTAACTTATAACATCCATGGCTGGGGGGTTAGCACTTTATATTTGAAACTTGAACGTTTAGGTAGATGTACGGGTTGTAAATATAAAAAAAGTAAAAAACAGGAACAAGTACCGCCATGACGCTTTTGACAGACGAGCGTCATGTGAACCATGGCTTAAAACATTTGTGTTGTTAAAATGTTTCAAAAATATTCCACATTTTAATGAAAATAGCAGATTTAACAAGCTCACACAACACGTCGCATCAAATCTATTTTCAAATAGCCAATGTAATATGTTTAAAGGGCGAAGGAGCGATCGCTTTTTCTGGGCTTGTTTTCTTAGACCTGGTTGCTTGTTTGGCTCGCAAAACCTGGCAACGCTGAGAAGAACCCATAATCTGGCTCAGTCTATAATCTGTAGACGAGACACAGAGAGAGAGAGACATAGAGAGAGCGAGAGAGAGAGAGACAGACATGCCAATGCCACATGTCACCCTGATCGGTGACAGTTTTGAGCAGATGGGGACCCGATCGGTTCTGATCTGGTTGCAAAAGTGTCCAGATAGAAGTTCCAGATCTGGCGGTTCAGAAGGACAAGAATTAAAGGTACTGTGACATTATAACATCATGTACTGTACAGTATCTATTCATACTAGTTTAGCTGAACTCAAAATCAGTGGTGGAAAAAGTACTCACATTGATTTGATTGAAAAATTCTGCAATGAAGAAATATTCTGTTTACAAGTAAAAGTCTGGAATTCAAAATTAACCTGAGTAAAAGTACAAAAGTATTGGTATCAAAATGTACTTAAAGTGCCAAAAGTAAATGTACTCCTTGTGCAGAATGTCCCATTTCACAAGTTCAAAATGTGTAAAAAAAATAGCAGATCTACAAGCTCACAATGCGTCACATCGAGACACGTTGTGAGCTTGTACATCTGCTATTTTCAAATGGCCGAAACATTTATAGGGCTGAAGTGGTTAATGTATGTTTTGTGATAATAATCTAAATCTGCAAAGTAACTAGTAACTGAAGTTATCAAAAAATTGTAGTGTTGTAAAAAGTACAATATTTGCCTCTGAGATGTATAGTGGAGTAGAAGTAAAAGTACAGAAAATTGGAAATATACCTCAAACTTTTACTTAAGTACAGTACTTGAGTACATGTACTTAGTTACTTTCCACCACTGGTGACATTATAACATCATGTACTAACTGTACACTAGTCTATTAATAATAGTTGAGCTGAACTCTATTAAAACGCCAGATTACTTACACCATGGCTTTTGCAATTTATGATGTCACAGCCATTGTATTATAAAGTCAAGTGTGTCAGAAAGTTGGAACCATTTGTTTTAGATAGCTTTTAGATTAGCTTTAGGGTAGAAATATTAAATAGCCTTTAACGGGATACGTGCATGAATATTGCCATGGCTAAAGCATTTGCATCCTGATGATGTAACTGGTTAATTTTAGAAAGTTGTTAGACTTTAGATTTGAGGTTAAAAGGTAAGCTTGTAGGCCTAAGTGACCTTTATTTTCATTCATAATAATTAAAGGACACATTTTGGACTTGGATAACTTTCATTTGCTTGTAAAGGCATACGAACTATTGCCATATGACTACACATGGCCATGACCATATAAACTACTGTTATACATATCAAATTGTTTTGATACATAGTCTGCTATATCTCATTCATATTTAGGTTTTGGACCATCACAAAGAGGCTCTTCATAAATGATAATTATATAGGCTATATAGGTTAGTCATGGTCCTTGGCTGCATGATGTAACCCCTTAGTAATCTCTGGAATTGCTGCCCGTGGCTGTTTCAGTTTGTAAGGGTCCATTTGGAACCTCAAGGAACCCAGAGGGTCTTTGGACCTCACTTTGAGAACCACTACAATAATATATATGGAATACTAAAAAATTATAATGAAGGCCAAAAATATATTCATTATTTTTTAAATACAGGAATGGTTAAAGGGAACCGCTAAGGAATCAGACCGTTACGGACCCTGAATCATTCAAATCCTAAAGGATCCCAACCCTACTTCTAACTGAGGTGTGGAGTCTCATCACCCCACATCGTCCAAGATGGGAGAGATTGCTCAGGTAATTCTACATTCACTTAATTTTACTATTGTATATCCAACTACTTTTGGAAAGGCAATTACAATTACAGAGTAGGCTAGCCTATGCTGGTAGTACAGTCAGTAGGATCTTCCATTAAAGTTAGCTTTGAACTTATTTTCCCTCATAAGACAATCTTTGAGAAAGAGTGTGTTGTACTCCTGCACTTTAATTACCATGATGTCCTGCCAGTGGACAGCTGTGGTGACGAGGGTGCATACAGTAAACAGTGGATGACTCCTCATCATGGCCAGGTGTGTTTGTATCTGGCCTTGGGTTGTTGTCCACTGAACATTATTTACTCTGCTCCTATTTGGGGAATACAACTGTAGTTATTATCAAACTTATTGCATATACACTCAGTGGTGGAAAGTATTAAGTAGTCCTACATTTGTTACCCACTCATTTTGTTGACTGTTAATAGATACTTAGTTTAATTACTTCAGTAATGACTATATGACATGTGAGTATGTCAAAAAATAAAAAATAAACAGAACGTAAAAATAAATAAAAGTAGGCCCACATTTACTCAAGTACTGTACTTAAGTACAATTTATTTTTACTTTACTGGAGTATTTCAAAATCTTCAATACTTTTACTACTACTCCACTGCATCTCAGAGACAAATATTGTACTTTTTACTCCACTGCAATTATTTGAAAACTTTAGTTACTACCAGTTACTTTGAAGATTTAGAATATTATTGTAAAACATACACTAAACGAGTAGTTCATCCCAAAGATGACTTATTTTCTATCAATTACACACCCCATGAAGCCTTGAATTCATAGAGATTTTTTTGTTTTTGTCGCATTCCTAAGCCAATAATTAGATGACCGGCGGAGTCTCCAGTAGGAGACTCAAAGAGTCATAAGAGGCATATGAACTATTGCCATATGACTACACATTGCCTTGACCATTTAAACTAATGTAACTACTGTTATAGTCCTATGTATCAAATTGTTTTAATAGAATGTGATACAAATTGTTATATCTAACACATATTTAGGTTTTGGACCATCACAAGAGGCTCTTCATACATGATAATTATATAGGCTGTAGGTTAGTCATGGTCCTTGGCTGCATGATGTAACCCCTTAGTAATCTCTGGAATTGCTGCCCTTGGCTGTTTCAGGCCCTACACCCAGATTCCAGTCAACTCCTAACTGAGGTGTGGAGTCTCCTCGACCCGCAGTGTCAAAGATGGGAGAGATTGCTCAGGTACAGTAATTCTACATTCACTTAATTCTTCATGAACTATTGTATATTCAACTACTTTTGGAGAGTCTTCTTCCATTAAAGTTGGCTTTGAACTTATTTTCCCTCATAAGACAATCTTTGAGAAAGAGCGTGTTGTCCTTCTGCACTTTAATTACCATGTTGTCCTTCCAGTGGACAGCTGTGGTGACGAGGGTGCATACAGTAAACAGTGGATGACTCTTCCTCATCATGGCCAGGTGTGTTTGTATCTGGCCTTGGGTTGTTGTCCACTGAACATTATTTACTCTGCTCCTAGTTTGGGAATATAACTGTAGTTATTATGGAACGTATTGCATCGTTACTGTCGGGCAGAAACCTCTTATCTCCATATTTTAAATTGTTGTGTTTTTGTTTTGTTTTTGTAATTTTTTTTGCCCTACTTGATCACTCTACAGCATCACACAAAAGTAGCAAAAGTAGCAGATCCACAAGCTCGAAACGCGGCGCAAAGCGACGAGTTTTGAGCTTGTAGATCGGCTATTTTTGCTACTTTTGAATTTGAAGAACAGTTTTGGACGTTGGAGGTTTCTGCCCGATAGAGACGATATACACTATGCGCAACAATGAGATAGGCTTCAATTACTCGCTCACCAACAATTCAAGCGTAAGTCATTCTAGAAGGGCCATGGAAGAAAGTTTCTTTTACTCAAGTAAATTTAGAATTCCAGACTTTTACTTGTAACAGAGTACTTCTGACATTGCAGTATTGATACTTTTACTTAAGTAAAACATTTGAGCACTTTTTCCATCTCTGAGTATTTATCCCTTTTCTCAGTTTGAAGTGAGAGATAATTTTTGGGTGTGTCCTGTTGTAGTAACACATTTGTAACACTTGAGAGCAGTATTGGTGCAGTTTTCTTCTGACTCATACAGTGTATTTGTGGAGCTGTCATTCCATGGGGTGAGGGTGGCACACACTGGAGCTGGTATTCACGGAACCACTTTCAAACCTGGCATCCTTATTATAGGCATGTCATTACAGCCAACAATTTTCAAAGAATTTCTACATTTCTAAAAAAATAAAAATAAATTGCAAATCTACAATGTCACAGTACATCATGATATCTATGATGTGAGCTCTGCTATACAATTACAATACTGGTGGTTCTCATTTGGTTCCATTTGTACACTCTCAGATTTACAGACTTGTAAGGGTCCATTTGGAACCTCAAGGAACCCAGAGGGTCTTTGGACCTCACTTTGAGAACCACTACAATAATATATATGGAATACTAAAAAATTATAATGAAGGCCAAAAATATATTCATTATTTTTTAAATACAGGAATGGTTAAAGGGAACCGCTAAGGAATCAGACCGTTACGTTAAATTGCAAATCTACAATGTCACAGTACATCATGATATCTATGATGTGAGCTTATATACATCAGCTATTTTCTCTATTTTAGAAAAGTTTAGAAAAAAAACATGTCATTTGCATTTGTTACATTTTCATCAACTGTGTAGTCTGTTAAATGTTAAAACCTGAGAATACTAAAAAAAATTACGTGCAATGATAAATTGGTAAAAACAACCATTTTCTGAAATATGTTTGGAACCAAGCAAGCCTGACCCAAAAGCAAACAATATAATCTTTCTTTGACTCATTACACTCGGAATCATAACAGGTGGACTCATTGCACTTGCTATTATGCCCCCCCCCCCCCCGCCCCCTCTCTCTCTCTCTTATTTCTGTCTCTGATATAGGTGCACCATATCATCTCTCCATGTGTAAACTATGCAGTGTCGTCAGAGGCAGTGGAATGCACCAGCACCCAACCCAGGAGGTTATTTCTGTGGCTCTAATGACTCTGTTGTTGAGGGAGATTGAGAGAAATGCTCAACATTTTTTAAACGGTTTCAGCTTCATCAGCCGAACAAAACACACGTGAGTTTTGGCTAGTGTGGTCCTCCATGTAGATAGATAGATACTTGGAAACGTCACTCTTCTTATCACTGCATCAAACAGCACCACCCATGTAATGAGGAATGGAATGGAATGGAACAGAAAGCCACCACCCAGTCACTGGAGAAATAATTTCTCTGAGGGTGTTGTTGTTCTGTACTGTTTTCATGCAGGTGCCAGGGTTTCAGGGTTCTGCTTGTGTTGTAGAGGCCAGCAGACCAGGCTGTGCATGTTCAAAAGTTAGTGTGTATGTTTTTAAAGGTGAAAGCTACAATCCTCTAGGTTTTATCATCCATTGTCTCGCTCTCCGGACGGAGAGATGTGCAATGATGTCTGAACTACAATAAAGATGGCGGCACAGTCTGCTTCAAACTGCTTTATTGACAACTAGTGAAATTTTGAAAAATCTTTTGAAATAATATGCAGTATATATATGTTTTAAATTTAGGAAATGAAAAAAGGGGGTTATTTACTTGCAACTCATAATAATGGGGTTGCGACCCAAAAATGGTCCCGACCCACTGTTTAGGAAACACTGCTCTGTACAGATTGGTTAAAATAACATTATTTCATTCATTAGTCCCGGATTGTAGCTTTATAGGTGATGTCAGGCTTGTCTGAGATAATAGAGTGTGTTGTACTTCTGCACTTTAATTACCATGTTGTCCTTCCAGTGGACAGCTGTGGTGACGAGGGTGCATACAGTAAACAGTGGATGACTCCTCATCATGGCCAGGTGTGTTTGTATCTGGCCGTGGGTTGTTGTCCACTGAACATTATTTACTCTGCTTCTATTTGGGGAATACAACTGTAGTTATTATCCAACTTATTGCATATATACACTTTAGGCATTCAGCTGATGTTTGTGTATCCCAAGTGACGTACATCAAGCGCAACAATGAGATAGGCTTCAATTACTTCAATTAATGTCTAAAATAAACATGAGTCCAGCATTTGAAATATTGGCAACCAGAGACAAGTTGATCAAAATTCAAAAATGATATTTGTCTATTTTAGTAGGCACTGTACATGATGCCAGATTGGGTTTTTGCCCATTTGGCACACACATATAGTGATACAATCATTTATTTGTGTTATTTATTTATAACAATAACAATAATAACTTGCAAATACTGTACTTTTTGACCCAATTTGGAATTAATGATTGCAGTCTTAAAGATAGGGTAAGTGATATTTTTTTTTTTTTTTTTTTTTTTTTTTAAAGGTTAAAGTACTTTATTCTGATAGTAATCATTGCTACAGAGCGTTTGATCGGTCACATGGGTCTCTCCAGCTCTTCAGTAAACAGAATATAGTACATTTTCAAGTAGGTGACAACATTTAAGCTAATCAGGAGAGAGCACTAAAAATGCATTTTCTGTTTAATAAAGAGCTGGAGAGACATGGAGACTCCTTTTACTGAACAAACACTCTATAGTCTATAGCAATGAGTACTATCAGAAAATAGAGCTATTTAACACTTATTTTAACCAAATTAAATCACTTACCCTACCTTTAACATCTTTAAAGTCCTTTGTGGACGATGTGATACATCACTGAATTCATAAATCAATTGTCCTGTCCACTCTCTCTCTCTCTCTCTCTCTCTCTCTCTCTCTCTCTCTCTCTCTCTCTCTCTCTCTCTCTTTCTCTCTCTCTCTCTCTCTCTCTCTCTCTCTCTCTCTCTCTCAGGTATAATCAAGATGGAGGCGTTGGACTCTTTCCTACTACAGTAGAAGTATCTTTCTTCCAGTTCAAGTGCATACTTTTTCATTTGGCCCAATCTCTGGCATAGTCATTCATCATGCTGCCAGTCATAGGAGCAAAGGCCTTGAGACGGCAGAGGGGACTCAGACAAAGCAGTGGTTTTTAAATAACTTTTAAGGAACGGCCAACGGTCCCTCCATTCAAAGTCTCTTACCTCAAGTATCCCCATTTTAAACCATTGTTAATTAAAAGTTTTGTTTATATTTCTCATGTATTTTAGCTTAAGCAATATAAGTATGTCTCCTCATGTTTTAATTGTTGTACATTTTAATAATGTGATGTATATGCATAATATGTCAGTTATATTTAGACAGACACATACAAGTTCATTTTCTGCGATGTAGACATGTTCACAGTGATGAATAAAGTTTCGGAGCTCTCTCTCTCTCTCCTCATGCCTCATGATTACAAAATGTCACATGTCCATGTCCCACTACAGGGTTCCCACGGTCATGAAATTCCTGGAAATATTTTGAAATTAGAAAAACTGTTTCCCAGGCCTGGAAAAGGTTTGGAAAATGTTTAGCTATATGCATTTTTATTTTGTTCATATTTTGTTCATAAATAAATCCCAAAACATGTCTAACATTATGTGAATATTAACATGATAAAATGTAGTGCTACACTGCAGGGGCTGCGTAATCAGTCAGACAAAAAGATAGAAAAATAGATCTAACAATGCATCAAATCATAATGCATTGTTAGCTTGTAGATCTATTTTTGTCACGTGATGCCCTCGCAGTATAAATCAATCGGCGGGGATGCAAATGTTTACAAGGAGCTCTAATGACCCAGTGAGCCATCGTCTATTAGACCTCCGTCTAAAACTGGGTTATAATTGGTCTAAAAGTGAAAGTTTTTTCAACGTCTATTCTTAGCCTAGACGTTGATTAGCTGTTAAGCGTCTATATTATAGACGTCATTTCAACGGCTATGATATAGACGGTCTATATATAGACGCTTAAAAAACAACTAATCAATGTCTAGGCTAAGAATAGACGTTGAAAAAACTTTCACTTTTAGACCAATTATAACCCGGTTTTAGCCTTAGACGTATTTTAAACGTCTAATAGCCCGAAAAATGCTCAGTGGGGAACCTTGTACTCCAGTGTGCCTAACCGAGGCAGAGGTAACTAACCAATCAATCAATCAATCAATCAAACAAACAAGTAATGGAAGGAAGTTGTACCCAGTAGAACCCATTGTCTTTGCCTATTTACCCATCTTATGATCGGCCAATTAAAACAATGTGAAACTTGTAGCGCCCCCTCTGTTTAGTCAACCCTCAAAGCACCAAGTCACCAGAGCTTTTCCCCTTCCTGCTACCATAAGCTCTGGGTATGAGATTGACTCGTGCCAAATTCAGCTATTTTGACTGGTTACTGGATGTCTCTGAATGTCTACCAATGGCCAGGACACAGAGCTCCAGGCCTTCACTGCGATTTCATTGGAAGCTCATATAGCATTTTCTGAAGCACCCAAAATAGTCTACACAAATCTTTGTCAATGCTCTAGAAAGCCAGTCCAAAGAAACTATGGAGTGAAAATACACTGCACCATGATATGCCAAAAAGTAGAATGAATTGTAAGACGTACACCCACTCCCTTGTTCCACACACCTTCCTTGTGTAGCTAGTCAGTCCTTCTATCCTTGCCATTACTGTACTATAGCTGTAATTCTTCATGTTTCTTGTACTTATCTCTTACATCATTCTAACATCAAAGACATCTAATTAAGGCACTATGATGTGTAATGTTGGTGATCTATGAATTGAAGCTCATATTGTTACAATCATTCTATATAAAAGAAACTCTGCTAAATGCCTAAACATTAAAAAAAGAAAATACGATACGATACGATAATACTTTATTGTCAGTTCACACTGAAATTTGTCTTGCGACCCCAGCAGCCATGTATGCAACAATAAACAGTACACACATTTGACATGACATAAGAAAACAAAACAAAATACATACATAAAGACATACAAAGACAAGAGCAATGTCCACCTCTCAGCCTACCCCAAGCCTACAACTCCTGATTAAGCCTCAATGTCGTCTGATGGACAAAGGACCTCTTCAGTTTGACCTTATTGTATGTAGGAACACTGTATCTCCTTCCTGAAGGCAGCAACCTATATTCTCCATACAAAGCATGGCTTGTGTTTGAAGTGATATTCCTTGCCAACCTTATCATACTGTCATTATACGTAGATGTATAGAGCCTCTGAAGTGGTTGTCCAACAATCTTTGAACAAATGTTCAGTTGCTGCAGCAGTTGTGACTTTAAGGCTACAGACAGACATCCATACCAGGTGGTACTACAGTACTGAAGAACACTCATAATAACAGAAGTGAAAAACAAAAGAAGAATCTGTCTACTAGCACCAAAAGATCTCAGGCGGCGAAGGAAATAGACTCTTTGCTTTGTCTTCTTACCCACTGAAAAAGTAAAGAAGAAAAAAAAGAATATATATATATATATATATATAACATATTCTTTCAGACTTGAGAGTCTAATAGTAATGAAACTTTATTTGTAAGGCACTATTAATGACAACGCATTGAGCAGCAGACTGCAAAAAGAGCCACAGTGACAACAATGTATTCATTGCATATTTTGCATATGCGATGATAAAATTGATACAATGGTCCTGTATGGCCCTGATTTATGTATTCTTGATATTTCCTGACCACAATATTTTCTCAAGCCCGGCCCTGATTTACTGTATACTAATTATTAAGTGATTAAAGTAACAATGCTGATGCTACTCCCTTGGCTGCTGGTGCCCGTCAGAATCTGACAAAAACTTCCCCCTGTGGATCACGGCCCTGTAAAACCACAGTGAGAATTGGTCAATAAACAGCTTCCATTGTGGATGCCATGCGTGGGCATGTTATGGATGTCTTCTCTAATGTGTTTGCATTCCTTCTCCCCCTCTAGTGACCTTTCTCACAGCTCACAAAGCGGTGGTAAAGTCTCCATACAAAGACGATTCAAGCTTCCCTTTATCAGAGAACCCAGTGTTGGGAAAATGTGCACTTGGTGAATGTAAGATCAAGATCTGAACTCACAGGGGCTATTCGGAACTGGAAGAGAACCTGAGTTAAGCTTCAGAGTCATTTCATTGAAAAGCCACTTGATTCTCAGGACTCAAAGTCTTGTGTGTGTGTGTGTGTGTGTGTGTGTGTGTGTGTGTGTGTGTGTGTGTGTGTGTGTGTGTGTGTGTGTGTGTGTGTGTGTGTGTGTGTGTGTGTGTGTGTGTGTGTGTGTGTGTGTGTGTGTGTGTGTGTGCGCGTGTGTTGTGCTGGCTCCATGCTCTATGACTCAGTGCTCAACTACCCTGCACTTTGTGGGGATTAAGCAGGGCATGTAGCAGTAGCAGGCAAACATTTATACTGATAAGAACGGAAACCATCCTTTTCAGACTGGGTCTTAACAAGCCAACGTTTTTTTCCTTCTTCTCCTTCTACATTTTGTATTTGAACTTTTAGCACATTAGTTAATCGACATTATTCAATATCATATTATTTGGCCCTTTTGGGGATCTTTCCTGTTCTTATCAGTGCCTGCATCTTCTACCGCTTATCCGAAATGGGGTTACGGAGGTGGTAGCCTAGTTCCTGTAAGGGACCGCAGACTTGAGGGGTCCTGAGGGGTTCCCAGGCCAGCGAGGAGATCCCTGCACCTGGTCCTCTGTCTGTCCCATGGCCTTCTTCCAGCTGGACGTGCCTGGAAAACCTCCATGGGGAGGTGAATACAAGAAGGGTCACCCCAAATCACGCTCGCGCCGCGGGTCAATGATGATTTACCATACTGTCCCTATCGGGACGTAACTCGAACAGCGCTGAGTCGGCTGAAGCGGACTTCGGTATGTTTGGCACGGCGACTCCATCGCCTGAGCTTGCTCAGCGTTGCCTCTCATGGCTCAAGTCCGCCTCTGTCGTTTTTTTGCCAAACTACTTCCTAACTTAATGTTATTCTAATTATAGTGGCTCATACAGTAGGAATAGACTATGTGACAACCAGGAATAGTTTGGTGACCACTGGAGAGACGGTTGACAGCCGGAATGTAGACGGCATCCGGGAGCAGTATGGGTTGGCGCCCCAGCCTGCGTCTTCCGTGAGGAAGAAGCCCAACAAACCCACTGTGAGGCCTTTAAGGAGGGCCTTTCAGGCAAGCTGCAAGTGGAGCCTGCAGTACCACCACGGCCCAAGACACCATCACGCCAGAATGAAATGTTTGGAGCGGGGGAGTCTGGTGCAATGCTCAGGTCCTGGACCTGGTGAGACGAAGGAGGGGCCCGGACAAAAGGCCATTCACAGAGCCTAGTCCCTCCACGTGCCAGAGTAGTTCTGGAGAAGCGGATTGAGTGGCCCTGCCTTTCCCCAGAGGACTGACTGTGGGTAGCTACCTGGGACGTAAGTCGGGGCTTGATCAACCCCGGCTGGGTCACCTGGGCGAGGGTGTATGTTGCAAGACCCGAAACACCCGTTGACCCCAGGCTACAACACTGATGATACGTCCCAGGTGCATCCACGTGATGTTTTTTCGCTATTTTTAGGGGCTGTAGTCTGTTCTCAAGCAGGGCGAGCATTCCGCACCGCCGGGGCAAGCGTTCAGCGCCGGCGGGGCGAGTGGTCAGCCACCAGGAGATGCCAGCCACCCTCCTGAGAAAACCCATTTTGGGTTTCAAAATTTACTTGAGTAAAAGTACAAAAGTATTGGTATCAAAATGTACTTAAAGTACCAAAAGTAGAAAGTACTCACTACGCAGAATGTCCAAGTTCAAGTTTTAAAATATATAAAAATCTTTTGAAAATAGCAGATCTACAAGCCCACAATGCGTCGCATCGTGACACATTGTGATATTGTAGATCGGCTATTTTCAAATGGCCGAAATGCATATAGGACTGAAGTGGCTAATGTATGTTTTGTAATAATAATCAAAATCTACAAAGTACTCCACTACAAATAATTGTAGTGGAGTAAAAGTACAATATTTGGATCCGAGATGTAAAAGTAAAACAAAATTGTACTTAAGTAAATGTACTTACTTTCCACCACTGTCCACAATCTAGTTATTTTGGTTATTAAGCCACATTTCATGACCATAGCACACATACACAGCATCAACAGACATCAGATAAGACATTTACAGCGCATGTCCTGCTATAGCCTATGTAATATATAACCAAAACAAATCACAGACAAGTTGTTTTACAAAGGACAACTGTAGAAGTGTGCGCTCAGTAGAGCACAAATCGCCTCCAGGAGGCATGCCCTAATGATAATAGCATGCACAACCTATAGACCCCTTGTCACGGTCTGAGTCAGGGCAATTGTAGGACCCAAGTGCAGGAGGACACAGAGGCTGAACAGAACGATTCAAAGGGGTTCAATAACTCAAAATGTAGGAATACAAACAGGGACTGAACCAAGACAATACTACACGCAACATAAGACAATGAACAAGCAAGAACAAAGTGCAAACACAGGGTTTAAATAGACAGGGAAATAATAAGACACAGGTGAACTCAACAGACAATCAAAACTGGGATAGGCTGAGGGACTAAGAGGACACAGGAGGAGAACATGATCACATGGGAGGTGAGACAAGACAGGTAACAGTAACTAAGCACAAAAGCACGGCAAAGGCAACAACAGATTAACAGAACACAAGGAACGATACAACAAAACAGTCCTAATAAGTCTAAGACCTTATAAGGGCAGGAATTAAGGTCTAAATCATAGAGTCAAAGTCCACGGCCCGAGGAGCGGACCGTGACAGGCCTAAAGAACAGGCCTAAAGTGCCCACGACCATATAAGGGCAGAAAAGGTCCAAGGGCTGAGAATTACAGTCAATGTCCACACCCCTTAACAGACGACGTCACACTGATAAGAACCAGTATGTGCGCGCAGGCCGGCACCAAATGAAACCCATTCTGTCATCACTAGCCAACACACTAGAGGAGGTTGAATGAACTGAAACCAGCGCACCCGAAACAATGTTGGGAATTGATTGCATGAAACAATCACCTGTGCGTCCAGTCTCAATGTTGGTAAACAAATAATTGGTCTATACAGCCATGAAAGAGTCAACCAGTCAATCAAAGCTTGCGATATGTGGCTGGCCCCACATTCGCTTTGTGAGTCCTTCATGATAGGAAGTGAGAACTTGGCACCAAGCCCTGAATTTACATGCATTTAGGGCATACATTTGTAAAGAAAGAGTATTTGTGCTGTTGTGGGTAGGACTCTAACCTGGGACTAGTTCAGCATTTAGGGCAAATTGTGAAACATAGACGACAAACATAAATGCCGAAACATTACTTGCTGTCATGATTCAAGATTGGAGGGGGCGCGGTACGTTTGTGTGCGTTCATTCAACAGCAGCTCAGTGATTATAAATTGAAAAAGAAGACATAGTTTGTAAAATATTCAACAATTGAATTCAACCTTGGCCTGCTATCAGCGTGCATAAGCAATAAGACCCTGATCGGTAGTAGTATGCAAGATCAGCTGCGGACAGACAGGAAGACGCTGTTATGGGGGAGTCGGCCTGTTGAAGCCTATAGCTGTGTAGTTGGGTGATTGGTGCCTGAAAAGCTGATTATGGGGTGCCCAGCTGATTGATTAGAACATGGGGAGCATCTTGGGGTGGATTACTATTGTTGGTTGATTAGAAGAACTCCAAGGGTGGAGCCTACAGAGTATATAAGGAAAACAGCTCAGTAGTGTAGGCTGCCATATGGGGAGAGGTTGACTGCCTCTCCATACGTTTTTTTTCCTAAAATTTTGACTTGCATTTTCTTCAGTTGTAAATGTTTTCAGTTTTTGTTATCCTGGCCTGGATCCAATTAAAACTTTTCTTTTTTTCAAGCCTGCCTCCTGGTCCATTTTAGAATTTTCCAAGGTTTTTACTGATTTTGTTCCAAGCCACACTCCCACTTAGTGACAAATGGTGGCAGTGGTGGTGTTGCTTTCTAACATTTAGCAATGATGATCATCCACCCTCAAACTGCTAAAATGAATTTAACCCCTTGAACCCCAGCATTCAAATTTTGAGGCGAACATTTTGTGAAAATTGGAGCTCTACAAGCTCACAACGAGTCGCGTTGTGAGCTTGTAGATTAGATATTTTCAGCGACGAGATTTGATACAGAGGGGAAATACTAGAGGATCTATCATCGAGCCCTGGGGGACCCCGGTCAGCTAGTATGTACGTATATGGTTTAAGTGGTTAATTTGATTTAATTGAAAGGCTAACTTTAGCCTGAAGTTGAAATGAGCCGTAGCAGACCTCAGGTCAGAGGAGAGGCCAGGGACTGGAAATGGAGCTGGTGTGTGAGTGCGGACCGGCGATGGATACGTGAGGAGGGGTTGTTGGGGCCAGAGAGGAGCAGCCTGTGACATGGACGCAGATAGATAGTGGTTCTCAACCTGTAGGTCGGGACCCCCAGGTGGGGGCCCAGATGATTTGCATAATTAATGTGCAACGTTGTTTTCTCGTTCAACAGTAAACAAACCAACATACTGAATGGTGTATAGAGGTTATTCATACATTTCTAAAAGTGACAATTTAACGACTTTTAAGACCTTTTTAAGACCTCTAAAATGAAATAATAAATACAACATTTTATAAAATAAGACCATTAGGCTACTGCTTGAAAAGTAATCAATAAAAAAAAAAAGAATCAAACATTTGCCAAATTGTCAAACATTACCTATAAAAAAGTTTTTTTTTTTTTTTTTTAATAGCCGATCTATGCTACAGTATGCATAGATCGGCTATTTTCACAATTTTCATCTGTGGAACCGAGTTAAGCTAAATGTAATGCCTCAACTCCTACAATTCCAAGTGCTTGACAGGATTGGGGGTGGGGGGGGTGGGGGTCCCAGTTCAAATATGATTATTTTGGGGGGCCGTGGCCTGAAAGGTTTGAGAAGCAGTGCAGTTATAGAGAGAAGCCCACAGCGATGTGACGGCCCTGGTTGTGTCTGACATGGGATCCAGTGCCCAGGCCCACTAAGCCCGCTAACAAGGCCTCGGTGGGCCACAGCTAAAGCCTCTGTCACTGGGAACAATGGAGCAGGGCTTTACTGAGGGCCAGAGCAAACTGCTGACTGTCCACTAGTGTTAATACACCCCTATTCTGTCCCGTCTCACCGCTGTCGCCTCTCCCTCTGTCACACACACACACACACACACACACACACACACACACACACACACACACACACACACACACACACACACACACACACACACACACACACACACACACACACACACACACACACACAGACACACACAGACACACACACGTCCGCATGAACATACACGTTGTGCATACATGTTGTACACTCGCACACGCATGCTCATGCACACTGCTATGACAACTGCAATTTTCCTCAACGGATCATCGATTTGTCTATCCCTATAGTGTGTGTATATATTGGGGAAATCCATGCAGTGGTACATACAATATATATATATACATACACACACATACACTCTTTTACACACCTACATGAACATTCCTATCTATCCATCCATCCATCCATCCATCCATCATCCCTGCTTTCTCGTTCTCTACCCATCCACCCATCCATCCCTGTCTGTCCATCCCTTTGTCCATCCCTCCCTTGCTCTCTCTCCCTACCCTGTAGCCCCTACCCCCTACTCTCTCTCTCTCTCTCTCTCTCTCTCTCTCTCTCTCTCTCTCTCTCTCTCTCTCTCTCTCTCTCTCTCTCTCTCTCTCTCTCTCTCTCTCTCTCTCTCTCTCTCCCCCCCCCCTCTCTCTCTCTCCTCTGCCCAGTCGCTTTGCCACGCTGACAGGACAGCTCAGTCTTCAGAACTGGTCCAAACAGACCCCTGGGATCCCTTCTGTGACACAACTGCCTTTGAGCCCCTCTGCTCCTTGTCACACTACCTGTGTCCCAGAGTCTCGCGGCCCCCCCAGTCGTGTGGGTTTGCTGTGTGACACTCTGTGTGTGTGTTCGTGGCCCCACTGTGTGTGGTGTGGTGTGTGTGTGTGTGTGTGTGTGTGTGTGTGTGTGAGTGAGTGTGTCTGCGGCGGTGCACCCTCTTCTTCCTCTTCTTCTTCTGGACCATGTGTGAGTGTCTGCGTGGGATATTCAGAGTCACCTGGACGCCCTCTTCCAATGCAGGTCAGTGAGAGAGGATGTTGCCTCTGTGCGTGTGTGTGTGTGTGTGTGTGTGTGAGTGAGTGTGAGTGTGAGTGTGAGTGTGAGTGTGAGTGTGAGTGTGAGTGTGTGTGTGTGTGTGTGTGTGTGTGTGTGTGTGTGTGTGTGTGTGTGTGTGTGTGTGTGTGTGTGTGTGTGTGTGTGTGTGTGTGTGTGTGTGTGTTTTTGGCAAGGTCAGGAATCAGCATTTACATTGTAGACATTTAATATGGAGCCGATTCTCTTATTCATTGTAACTCACAATAGATGAGCAGGTCCCTTCTTGTTCATGCATGCTAGATGCTGCTGGGAGTGGAACTCTGGACATCATTGACCAACTAAGATCTGGTCAGTTTAGACCAGGGGTCAGCAACCTTTTTCAAATGAAGTGCCATGTTTTCGTTTTTCTAGATAGTCAGCGTGCCATACCAACATAACGTTTAATTATGACACCACATCAATTTAAAATATTTCCAGCAGAATTTGATTGTCCATAATATAACCTTTTTTTATCCTTCTTTTGAAATATTTTCATTCATTGTAATGATCATTAGACTCAGAGCAATAACCCACCTATCTCCCAGACTCAGTCCCTCCCCAGTCAGAGTTCAGAGTTTAAATCAATGCTTACTGATGTGCAGGATGTAATTTGCATACAGATGTGAGGTGACTTAATTTAATTTAATAACTTTAAAAATATATTTCATTCTAAACCAAAGATCCTCTCTCTCACACTTATGCCAATGTGCCAGTCATTACCCTCCCCTGTGCCAATGCCTAAGGTTGCCTAGCCCTGGTTTAGACAGTGGTGCTTGGGCTGCAGACACTCTGGTAGTAAACCAGCCAAATGCAAATATAACGTTTACATTTGTTTCATGTGTACACTCTCAGAGTTCAAGTAACACTCAGGACTTTACTACAGATTCTAGGTTCTCAAACGTTGTCATGTCAAGGACCCACAAATTGAGGTATTTGGCCAACGACCCCATCTGAAAAGGTTTTGTGCAAAATTATTCAAAATCTTCTCAAATATAAAAAAATAAATAGCAGATGTACAAGCTCGCTGTGAGCTTGTATATCTGCTACTTTTGAATAGCCCATAAATGGATAGTATGGATACTACTTTTGCTGGAACCCCCCAAGGACCCTGCCTGGGGATTCCGGACCCCACTTTGAGAACCAATGTTCTACACAATCTGTCTGTCTGGTGACATTCTGTGTGGTGACTTTATGCATCGCAACTTGCAGATGATTTGCAAACATCTGTAACAGTAAAGTCAAATGTTTGTGGGAAAGTCTGCACACCTGTTGAGCTCTTTGGTCTACTCTGCATCTATGGATCATTCTCTGTGTGTGTGTGTGTGTGTGTGTGTGTGTGTGTGTGTGTGTGTGTGTGTGTGTGTGTGTGTGTGTGTGTGTGTGTGTGTGTGTGTGTGTGTGTGTGTGTGTGTGTGTGTGTGTGTGTGTGTGTGTGCGTGTGTGTGTGCGCGTGTGTGTGTGTGTGTGTGTGTGTGTGTGTGTGTGTGTGTGTGTGTGTGTGTGTGTGTGTGTGTGTGTGTGTGTGTGTGTGTGTGTGTGTGTGTGTGTGTGTGTGTGTCTGAAGCCACAGCATGCTGCTGACATGAAATTCACATAGTATGCTCAATTTAGATACCAGTTGAGCTGTTGCTTGGCTACTAGGGGATAGTCAACAAAATGCACATCTTTGAGCTTTGTTTCAGATAAATGTTCAGCTGCTAATTGACCATAAGATGAGGTGATTCCAGGTATGAAATATTTCAGGTGTATAGTGTGGACTGTTTATAGCATTTGGTTGGGCAATAACTTTTACATGTATGTGCTGATAATGAAGCGGTGTATCGTGAGCCACAACAAAAAGGGAGAACTCCTGGGTAACACATGACCCTAGCTAACAGCTACGGGGGTAACAGGGTTCCAAATGGACCCCTTACAGGTCTTCACTGTTACTCCGAGAGTGTACACATGTGTACGCTCTCAGAGTTATGGGGGTCCTTGAATTTAAAACGTTTGAGAACCACTGCTGAAGATCATGCAGGACTCAAATATATTTGACTCCATTGTCCACTATGTGAATAGAGTGTAAACACATGTGTTTACAGTACAAAGAGTTACAGTCATAAAAATAATGACCATTAAGCAGTGATACACTACGCTAGTGTGTTACCAACCCCACACACACACACGCACACGCACACGCACACGCACACGCACACGCACATGCACACGCACACGCACACGCACATAGAGAGACGAAGACAAAGAGGAAACACAATCCCTTATAATGTATAATTATGCAAGCACGCACGCACGCACACACAGTCATCAGGTAGGCACAAGGAAGCCTGTCGCTGATAAACTAAACAGTAACTAAAAACTGCTGTCAGCCACACAATGCTCACTTCCTCCCTACTTGAGGTTTTTGACCCGTGTGTGTGGCCTGTGTGTGCCCGACCCTCCGGTGTGTCTGACCTCTGTGTCCCAGCAGGCCCCTACATAGTACAGCATGTCCACACTGGCCCCTGTTTACTGTATGTCTGTGTGGGATGACTTGACCACAGAGCTATAGCCATACATGCGGATGCCATTGTATATTGCATATCGTTTGCATACATAGAAACCTCCTATCTCCGTTATTTTTGTGTACCTGATCATACTACAGCGTCACACGAAAGCATCAAAAGTAGGAGATCTGCAAGCTCTTGTAGATCTGCTACTTTTTGCTATTTTTGAATTTGAATCCTGAAAAGTAACAGTTTTGGACATAATGAGGTTTCCACCCGACATATTGTACACGGTATCTAGATACTCCTGTTTATACCTCTTTAAATCATTGCATATCTTTATATTTTGAGTAAATTGTTTTAATAATTGATATGTTTGTTCAGTATAATGAGACAATTAGCTTGTCTCATTACACATCATATCACATTTTTTGTGTTTTATTATTTAGGTGTGTTTGCACATACCTAAATAATAAAATATAAAAAGTTCTGTGCCCATCCTAGCCTTCCGTTTTTAAAAGTAAAAGATTACCAGAAGTTTATTTGTCAATAACTGTCAAATACTGTGTCCAGTTTACCATTTACCATTTAACCAAATAGTTATTTATTTGTTTAAAGATGAGCATAATTCTTTTTAAGACCAAGTGTTTATTTCCTCTAGTTGTGGATACCTTGTTTTGGAATGTAACACGGGAAGTTACTATCATAAACAGGAAGTAAAAGGCAGCAGCAGCTATTTAAAAATAAATGTTAAAGTGTGTAAATAAAAGTGCACACTTTGCAATATTTCGCTGCTTGTATCTGTTTGAGTAAGTGAAAAATAAACCCTTAATTGATTCTTGATGTTTTTGCATTTATTGCTGGATTCACAGCTTGTTATTCATAAATGTGCAAGGTAGTGAGGGAACCATCCTTTTTTATTATATGAAAAGCAGGATTTATTATATGAAAAGCAGGATTTATTATATGAAAAGCAGGAAGCAATATATCCAGGAAAGTGTTTGTGTGTGTGTGTGTGTGTGTGTGTGTGTGTGTGTGTGTGTGTGTGTGTGTGTGTGTGTGTGTGTGTGTGTGTGTGTGTGTGTGTGTGTGTGTGTGTGCGTGTGCGTGTGTGTGCGAGATATGCTTGTGGTGAGTCTGTGTCCATATTTGGGAAATTCATGTTATGATCCACATAGTAGTTGATCAAATAAAACTAGGTCAGCAGCACACTGACCAAATAAGCTCCACTGTTTATTGCTCTTGACTCTTTGGAGTCTAGCAATAGACAGTTGAGCTTATTTTGTCAGTGTGCTGACCTTATTTAATTTGATGTATTGTTGTTTGTCCTGCACCTGCATGGGCACTTGGATGTGTGTGCACTATCCGTTGTGTATATGTACATGTATATGTATTCAGATTGTTGACCACTGCAGGTCAGTGTGTTAGTAACTAACTTCAGTCACTGAATATGTGGGTGTACCAGTAGAAGTAAAGGCACACACAAGCGCACACACAAGCACGCACACACACACACACACACACACACACACACACACACACACACACACACACACACACACACACACACACACACACACACACACACACACACACGTGTGCGCACACGCACACACGTGTGCGCACACGCACACATGCACACATGCACGTACGCACACACACACACACACACACACACACACACACACACACACACACACACACACACACACACACACACACGTGCGCGCACACGCACACATGCACACATGCACGTACGCACACACATGCAGAGCAGATACCAGCCAGACTGCTCCAGTTTCCTGGCTCAACTATGCACTGACGAGGGCATAACTGGGGGCTGATGGGACACTCTGCCCAGAGCCGACTTAACCACTTGAACCCCAGCATCCGTATTCTGGGTTGGAACATTATAGCCAAAGGTAGCAGATCTACAAGCTCAACGTGACACGGTGTGACGGCCGGCCGCACTGTGAGCTTGTAGATCGTCTGTTTTTGGTGAGGTGACTTGGTGTAGATATACAAAACTAACTGGTCCAGTTTACTAAGTCTAGAGGGTTTAACTGTCCATCTGCTCTCACCTTCTATCTATCTATCTATCTATCTATCTATCTATCTATCTATCTATCTATCTATCTATCTATCTATCTATCTATCTATCTATCTATCTATCCATCCATCCATCCATCCATCCATCCATCCATCCATCCATCCATCCATCCATCCATCCATCCATCCATCCATCCATCCATCCATCCATCCATCCATCCATCCATCCATCCATCCATCCATCCATCTATCCCCCCCCCCCTCCCCCCTCTGTGTCCTGTACAGCCCATGTATAAATCCTGTCTTTGTGTGAGAGCTGGACTGCAACAATGACCATCTTAGCTGACGCAGTGCTGGCTGCCGGACTCCCTCTGGCAGCTCTCCCTCTCTGCCTGGGCCCTGTGGCAACACACTGCTGTATGGGGAGGACTGACAGTTGAGTCTGTATGGGGAGGACTGACAGTTGAGTCTGTATGGGGAGGAAAGTTGAGTCTGTATGGGGAGGACCGGACACTCCGGAAAGACGCCGCCATATTTAAATCTTTCAGTAAATTCTGTGACATGCATAGCCTCACCCAAATGATAAAAAATATCACGAGGGTAGGCCCCACTTCTCAGACCATCATTGACCTCATTTTGACATCAGACCAGTCGAGGATTCCTTTAAGTGGAGTCATTGAGTGCAGTCTAAGCGACCATAACATCATTTTCTGCACGCGTAAACTTCACAGATCTGTAGTTGATTGTCATAGCACGGTCAGCTGCAGAGCTATGAAAACTTACTCATCAGAAGCTCTCACAACAGCTCTTGAGAAAGTGGATTGGTCAAATGTACTCAGTGGCTCCTCGGCTGAGGAGTCTTGGACTGGTTTCAAAACTGCTTTTGTGTCTGTTATTGATAGCCTAGCGCCCAAGAAGGTGGTGAGAGTCAGAGCCCGTACACAACCCTGGATGAATGGAGACATCCTAAATGCCATCAAACTCAGAAACAAAATGTACTCTGAGTTCAGGAAATGCAAAAATGTGAAACTACTTGAAAGATGCAGAAATCAACGAAATGTAGTAAACAAATTGGTCAAAACTGCCAAAAAGAATTTCTTAAATGAAAGCATTGAGGCAAACAAAAGCCACCCACAAAAGCTGTGGGAAGCGCTACAGAAATTGGGCTGCAACAACAAAATTCAAACCAAAACTACAAACATCTGCATTATTTCAAGTGGCGTGCTCATTACCGACAAGCAAGCGGTAGCGAACTGTTTTAACAGCTTTTTTACCACCATTGCAACCCAGTTGGTAAGCAAACTTCCTCAGCATTCAGGTTTGTACAGCTCTGACCACATCCATGCTCACTATGTCAAACTAGGGGCTAAAAAATACTCCTTTTCATTCAAACCAGTAAATGCTGATGATGTGCGGAAAAAACTACTCGCCCTCCAGCCAAACAAGGCCACCGGCCTTGACAATATCCCCACCAGATTCCTCAGAGACGCAGCTACTGCTATTGCCCCCATAGTAGCCCAAATCACAAACCTATCCATCAGCCAGTGTCACGTCCCACAGGATTTCAAGTTGGCGAGAGTAATCCCTCTGCATAAAAAAGGAAGCAAATTAGAACCTGGCAACTATAGGCCTGTTTCCATCCTTTGTTCCATCTCAAAGGTTGTAGAGCGATTAATTCAAGAACAAATCAACAGCTACCTCAGCGAGCATAAACTGTTGTTTGAATTCCAATCGGGCTTCAGAACCTCCCATTCCACTGACACATGCCTACTGTATCTGACCGACTACATCAAACGTGAGGTAGACGCGGGCAAATACTGCGGCATGGTCATGTTGGACCTCCAAAAAGCATTCGACACTGTAAACCATTCAATTTTACTTGATAAGCTGAGGGCGATTGGTTTTGACTGCACATCACTAAACTGGATGAGATCTTACCTGGAGGGAAGAGAACAAGTGGTTGACATCAACGGAACCATGTCCTCATCCCTCCCGGTGAGCTGTGGGGTTCCTCAGGGTAGCATTCTAGGGCCGTTACTGTTTCTTCTATACATTAACGACATGAATGCTGCCTGTAACTGCAAATTGTTCCTGTTCGCTGATGACTCGGCACTCCTGATCTCGGGAGAGGACAAGTTGCAAGTTGAGGAGGCGCTCAGCTCCGAACTCTCAAAAATCCGTACTTGGCTTACCGATAACAAACTGTCACTACATCTTGGAAAAACTGAATCCATTCTCTTTGGGACCAAACATTGCCTCAGACAGATGGATGTAAATGATTTCAAGGTCAAAGTCGATGGCACAATTATCTCTAGCAAAGAAGAGATTACCTATTTGGGTTGTATTCTTGACAAATACCTGACAGGTGAAAGCATGGCTACAAAGGTGGTCAAAAGAGTTAACCAGAGAACCAAATTTATGGGCAGAGTTTCCTCTTTTTTGTCAACCCTCAGGCCCTCAGGACCCTCTCTGGGGCCCTGATTCAACCACTTTTTGACTATGCTTGCAACTCCTGGTACTCCAACACCTCAGTGTCACTGAAGACTAAGCTTCAAACCTCCCAAAACAAACTGATTCGGCTACTCCTCGGATTGGGGCCCATGACCCACCTTTCTCCCACCCATTTTGCCAGCCTAGGCTGGCTCAGGGTGGAAGACAGGGTTAAACAACAAAAAATGGGACTGGCCTTCAAAATTGTAAATGCAAATTTGCCCGATATGCCCCCTATTCCCGCATATCTGAGTAAATACCTCCAAAAGGTTAGCGACACCCACAGTCACAATACCAGAGGGAGCGTTAACAACAATTTGGTACCACCCACCCATAAAACAAACATGGGCAAATTCTCCTTCTACAGCACTGCCACCCAGGATTGGAATAGTCTAACTCCATCCCTCAAAAAATGCAGTTAGCTGGGCTCATTTAAAAGAGCCTTAAAAAATCACCTTTCAGGTGGCCAAAGGAGGAGGTAGTACCATTTTCCCGTTAGACAGCAGACCCCCCCCCCCCCCTCTTCTTATATCTTTTTCCCCCTCTTTTAATTTTTTTTGTTGTACATAGTGATATTTCTTTGCTGTTTTTTTTTTAATGATATTCGAACTGTGGTGCCACTATATATTTATATGAATTGAATACCAAGGCCCTCATTGGAAACAAGTCCGCAAGGACTTTTATGAACGGACCTGTTAGACAAAGTATTTAATAATAAATTAATTAAAAAATAAATTAATTAAATTAATATAAATGTAACTGTGCTGTTTTACATTTTTTGCCTAATAAAATATTCAATAAAAAAAAAAAAACCTTGAGTCTGTTTGGGTTTTTTTCCTCTTTTTTCTTCTTAAAAGTAATGGTTTTGGACCCGTCATCCCAAAGCCTATGCCACTTGTGCAAGGTGATTGGCCAGTAGCCACTTTGAGTGGCAGTTGAGGCAAACGTTCACCCTAAAGCATGATTTACGATTCTGTGCCTATCGGTACATATAGTGTGTGTGTGTGTGTGTGTGTGTGTGTGTGTGTGTGTGTGTGTGTGTGTGTGTGTGTGTGTGTGTGTGTGTGTGTGTGTGTGTGTGTGTGTGTGTGTGTGTGTGTGCGCGTGTGGTTGGTAACACACTAGCGTAGTGTATCACTGCTTAATGGTCATAACTCGGACGGCGCTGAGTCGGCTCAAGTGAACTTCGCACCGTTCGGCACGGCGACTCGCTAGCTTTAGCTCGCTCGGGGATCCTCTCGTGGCTCAAGTTGTCTTGAGACGGCGCGCCTCCGTCGCTGTCAAAAGCGATACTTTATCGGCCAAACAATTTGTCCGCAGTTGTTGTAGGCGAGAGGCAGTTCCACGTGTGTCACAGAACCGGGCATGGTTATAGCACAAGCGGTATAGGCTTTGGTATGTCGCGTTTTGGACATACAAGATTTACATCTGACAGCAGCAATGTACTGTGGGTATTGGGTTGGATAGATGGTCCTGTGCATGCACTGTACATTATAGAACTGGCCTATAAGTATGCAATTGTTGAAGGAATATTTTTTGCATACAAGTTGTGTATTGTTTAATTTGTATACAAAGTTGCACATTGAGGTTCCAGTTGCATGAAAGGTGTCATGCAAAAAAAAGTTAGACTGATGTGATTCATCCAAGTACTGTAGGCCAGACAGCCAGCCAGACTGACACACACACACACACACACACACACACACACACACACACACACACACACACACACACACACACACACACACACACACACACACACACACACACACACACACACACACACACACACACACACACACACACACACACACACACACACACACACACACACACACACACACACACACACACACACACACACACACACACACACACACACACACACACACACACACACACACACACACAGAATGGAAGTGCATCATCAAAGAGAAACTGGCAATGACTGTGACTGGCAGACCGACTGGCACAGTCTCTCTCTCTCTCTCTCTCTCTTTCTCACTCTCTCTCACTCTCTTTCTCTCTCTCGCACGCACGCACGCACACACGCACGCACGCACGCACGCACGCACGCACGCACGCACGCACGCACGCACGCACGCACGCACGCACGCACGCACGCACGCACGCACGCACGCACGCACGCACGCACACACACACACACACACACACACACACACACACACACAGAGCAGTTAGCTCACAACAGCTGCTGCTACACCCAGTAAAGAAGAGTCACACTTTGTCTATGGGATCCTAAGCCTCTTTCTATTTCCAGCTCTTTGGGTTATAAATAACCTTCCCCACAACATCAATTACACCAGCCAGGGACCTGTGTACCAGAAGGATTCTTATATAGATCTATTTATGATCCTTTCATTTTCGCCGTTGATGTTAAGTAAACTACTGTTGTACAGTATGTACTGTACATCCACATGGTTATCACATAGACTGTAAAAAGAATGGACAGCGTTATGCCCATAGACTCTACAGGCCGTAAATGAAGCCTATATTTCAGCCATTTCAAATCCGCCATCTTTCTATATCGCGTCATATCCTATGGCACCGGAAATTAATGCTATTGGTTGGGTAGCTTGTCAATCAAGAGCGGGGGGGGGGCGGGGAATGAATGCTATTGGTTGTGCAGCTTGTCAATCAAATCATCCTGCCTCTCCTAGAGCATAGCCTGCTTTATCATCAATTTTAAAATAAATAGGACCATAATTTACCAAAACGCATATCATGATGATTGAAAGGAGACTTTAAACTAGCGACTGGAAGCATGTAGTATTTATGACAATGTTTATTGAGGTAAGATAATCAAGTCTAAAGTCTGTCAAAAACCCACCCACTTGAATAGAGAAAATATCTTTCCGACACCAGCAGGGGTAAAACAGCGAAACTACAGGCCATTCATATGAACTGTCACTTCCTATATAGGCTCAATTTCAAAGCCGGAAGCTGGGCCCTTGCTCTATACCAACGACTACGAACTACAACGACTTGCACAAACCAGACAGGTGACATTCTCTCTTGTTGTTGGACAACAGGCTTTAAAATAATAATGTCATTCATTGGCTGCTTTTATCTATTGTACCATACTGTCCGATTAACATTATGTTTTACATCAGATGCCCTAGTGCGATGCTGTCTAATGCGATGCGATGCTTGTTAATGCCCAAATGACATAACCCATCACCCTCACTGTGTTGGCACCATGCTCTATACTAGGAACACAGTGCCAACATGCAACATACACTATCCTACACAGAGTCACTTTTTTCTGTGAAGACATGCTGCCAGTGGTGTAAAGTAACTAAGTACATTTACTCAAGTACTGTACTTAAGTACAATTTTGAGGTATTTTTACTTTACTGGAGTATTTCCAATTTTCAGTACTTTTACTTCTACTCCACTACATCTCAGAGGCAAATATTATACTTTTACTCCACTACAATTATTTGAAAACTTTAGTTACTAGTTACTTTGTAGATTTTGATTATTATTACAACACATACATTACCCACTAATAGCCGATCTACAAGCTCACAATGTTGAGCTTGCAGATCGGCTAATGAAAATAGCCGATCTACAAGCTCACAATGCGTTGCGATGCGACGCATTGTGAGCTTGCAGATCGGCTCTTTTCAAAAGGTTTTTACATTTTATACATCTGAAAACTTGTGAAATTGGACATTCTGCATAATGAATACTTTCTACTTTTGGTACTTTAAGTACATTTTTATACCAATACTTTAGTACTTTTACACAAGTAATTTTTTTATTCCGTACTTTTACTTGTAACAGAGTATTTCTACATTGCAGAATTGATACTTTTACTTAAGTACTTTTTCCACCACTGCCTGCTGCAGAGAGTAAGTGAACATATGAGAGGAAGAGAGGAGAGACGGGGAGAGAGGAGGAGAGACTCCACACTACAATCCAGTCAAGAAGAGACAGACTTTGTCAAAAACATTGTGTCCCTGCCCCTCCCTCCCTCCCTCCCTCCCTCCCTCCCTCCGCCCACAGACCCCGCCCCCTCACCGCCCTAATATGGGGGCATCTCTCTGCCCTACGGCCAATCAGGGCGGCCGGACGGGCTCCTTCTGGAGATGCCATGGGCCTGGGCCAGCTCTGAGGTCTCAGTGAGGGGAGCAACAGGCTGGCCAGGGAGACAAGGGGGAAAACGATAGATAGGACAAGCTGGTAAAGAACAACAACGCCAGAAAGAAGTGTGTGTGTGAGTGTGTGTGGACATAGTGAAGGAGAGTTCAAGAGAGGCGACAACAAGGGGAAAAAGGGAAGAAAGAGGGGGCTGAAGGAAGTTAACAGAAAGAAGAGGGAAGAGGCTGTGAGAGTTCCTGCTGCAGGTTGACACATGTGTCACCTCTGAACCCCTGGAGGAGGGACCATCGAGAGAGGGAATACTACGGTAGGCCTGGATGGAGGTTCTTTTATTCCAGTGTCTCTTCTCTTAACCCACTAAGACCTGAGAAGATTCTAGAAATGTCTTCTAAATCCTAAAAAAAAATTGGAAAAAAAAACCAATTTTTTTTTTCTCGATTTTTCAAAAATAGCAGATCTACAAGTTCATAGCGCGGCACTCGGTGCCGCGCTATGAGCTTGTATATCTGCTATTTTTGAATAGTCTAAAGAAATCTAAAGTGACACAGATGCGTTCCAGGTATCAACACTTAAACCCCATGCATCCGTACAGTGGGGAAAGCTTTCGCATTAAAATAGCAGATCGACAAGCTCACAAGAGCTTGTCGTTCGGCTGTTTTCCGCGAAAGCTTTCCCCACAATAACAGAAAACAGAAAAGACACTAGTACAGAGCCCTGAGAGACTCCGCTCAACCATATATGGGGTTTAAGTGGTTAGTGGAGTCTCTTTTCTTGTTTACCTGATGAGTTGCTTGCTGTGTTTGTAAATGTCTTGGAAGAGTCTTATGAAGCTTGAGAAGTTTATGTCTTCTTGCTGGTTGGCGTGAAGGCATCTCTGTGAGTGCAGAGAAATAGGAGGCCGTGTTTGGCTTTGGAATGAGACTCATTCCTGATGTTGTGAAGTACTGTAGCAAGTACTCCAGCAAGTGTTTTCATCTATTGCTTACATTATTTAGTTTGTGTATATACTTTTTATTATTAACTTATTTTTTTTATCAGGGGCAATGTTTACGACACAGCTGAGTTTGTTATTATTTCATAAAACAATTCTTAACATTGGCCGGGCACAGGCTAATGTTGCAGCACAGCATGTAATAATATGTTCTCCAGAGAGCACATTGCTGAGTTTTGAGAGAATAACAATAGCGTGTTGTTTAAAATCCAAAGACACTTTTAGTAAGACAGCTGCCGCTTGTGTTTATTCCAACATGCCAGTTTCTGGTTACAAACACGCCAGTATTCACTGAGATGTATGGGAACTATTTGCAGCGTGGCATTTCACTATTACTCCAGCATGGTACAGTGTTGTAAGGGGACTTATGTCATGCAGCATAAAAAAATTACGGTCAATATTTGTTTGAATGCACTTAAAGCGGCACGATGTAATTTTTTTTTATTAATAAATGCAATTTTGTCCAATCAGTATGGTTAATACAATATAAGTTATACAATTGGGGTGGTTGTATTTAGTCTTGTATTTAGGCTCTTCTATTGAGACCGTGTCAAAGGTCATGTCTCACCTAGACACAGGATCTGACACGAATTTTGACCTGATGGTCAAGATTCAATGTATCCCCTGAGCAAGCAGGCAGGCTATATTAGCTCAATGGTAAAAAAAAAATGTCAGCACTTGCACAAGAAACCGGCTCCAAATCCGGGGTAGAAGAGGAAAGTTACACAGTGCAGCTTTAATGTGATATAAGCCTAAGTGTGGTTAGCCATAAAAATAGTAGAACAGTATAGTAGTAATATAATTAGAATATTAGAAGGAACTACATTTGAAAACAAATTCAGTATATTTTAATGTCCATCACTGACAATTTACCTGACATTACCTGAAATGTCCAGACGCAGTAGAACCCCCCTCCCCCTCCCCCTCCCTCTAGTATAACTCTTTGGTCCTGTTTTAGTAATGACAGGATTCTAGCTTGCATTGGCCCATCAGTGAGAGTTGTCAGTTCTGCAGATGGCTCTACGCGCAATCATTTCAAACACCCCAGTCTTAATTTTACACACAAGCGACAGCTGCACCGTGATGGTCATAGGATCTCTATGTCCTCCGCTAAGCATACCCCACACCGCCATTCCACATCCACCCCAGGACTCGCCCACCAGCCTGGTATGTTGGGGCGGTAGGTGGGTGGGTAGAACCACAGGTCTTCAAGCCAAAACATGCCCCCACCGTGTGTGATAACAAGCAAGCATACATACGGCACTAGGGGGCCCTGTCTTGCGCGCCGCCTCACCCCATATGCCTAAACTTTTTGGGCATTTTTTACTATTTTAAAAATCATTTTAAAATAGTTCAAATAGCCGATCTACAAGCTCACAACGTGTCGATGTAGATCAGCTATTTTCACCTGCAAGATAGGGTGGGTTTCAATGAGAGTATATAGACTAAATTGACATCCAACGGGAAGAAGCCACAGTCAATTCATCAGTTCATTTCAAATATGTTCCAGTACCACAATGTCCCCAATGGAGTTATACTAACCATGATGAATCAAACCCTTTGGCAATATTGCATCCGAGTTGCCGGAGAAAAAAAAAGAAAATAAAAAGGTGCAGTGTGTCTCTGAATCAACAGAAAGATAGTCTATAGATCATTGCTTGGCATAGATGGTGAGTGAGTGAGAGAGCTTGTGTTAGCGCAATTGTGTGTTCACATGCATGTGTTCATGCTTTTGTATCTACGGTATACTGTCAGGTATGATCTACACCATTCCTGTGAGGTTACTGAGTGAAAAGCGATCATTGTGTGTGTTGTGTGTGCGTGCGTGCGTGAGTGAGTGCATGTGTGTGTGTGTGTGTGTGTGTGTGTGTGTGTGTGTGTGTGTGTGTGTGTGTGTGTGTGTGTGTGTGTGTGTGCATGCATGCGTGTAGGTATGGATACAAGGGACTCTGATGGCTGTGCCGTAAGCTGCTAACATGCTGTACCCGCAGATCCAGCCTTGTAATGAGCACTGAAATAGAAACTACTTACACTATAGCTTCTTTCACTGACATTACATAGGCCTACAGAGTACAGACCACGTGTCCAAATGCCAAATGCCCCTGAGCACCATTTAAATCTGTCTGACAAGACAACACACCAATTCCTCCTACGAGTGAGTTTTGACATTGCACCTACAGTACCAGTTATCTTCAACTTCAAGTTTATTGTCACTTCACAAGCTGACAGGTGGAAAAGTGTGGGTTACAAAATACTGTCATGAGAATAGATAAAGAACAGAAGGAACGAGTCAGATAACAAGACAATATCAAATGAGTGCATGCTGTCTGATGTTTGCAATATACATGATAGTTGAGATCCTGCTTTATTGGCCAGCTTTCTTGAGACGTTTACTCTCAATGGGAATACCCATTTGATTAAAATCTCTAATAGATAAACAAACAGGAGACAGAAACATTCTATAAGCATTATAACATGGCATTCTCTGAGCATCTTCCAATGTTCGTCTTTGAGGTAGTAGTGTTGTTGTTGACGGATTATATATAGACACTAGTGCGTCTGCATCATAGGCCACATTCATACTTAGTTGCGTGTCGGTGTCGTAGCAGATCTACAAGCTCATAACGTGTTGCGATGCGACGCGTTGTGAGCACAACTAAGTATAAGTTAAGCACTGCCAGGTCCCAGTGGGATCCAGCTGGCTGTGCTTTAATAGAGGGTGAGTAACTGGACACTGTACTAATGTGGGGACGGTACAGACAGTCACAAGGACCAGAGGTCTGAGTTTCATGTTGGAAATAAAGACACAACAGTTGGGAGGAAAAATGCAATCGTCGCTGTCGGGCAGGAACTTTTAGTAAATGAATGCCCTATTTGATCATATACTACAGCGTCACAGATAAGCATCAAAAGTAGCAGATATACTTGAAGATCTGCTACTTTTGCTATTTTTTTATATGACATATATGAGGTTTCCACCCGACAGAGACGATATCTATGATCAATGTTTGTTTTTCGTAAATTAAGGCGTGAAAACGTTTTTCATTGGCGCTCACGTATTTTCTAAATTAAAGCCAAAATTTGAACGGATTTCAAGGACCCAAAGGTCCTGGAAACGTTAAAATACAAATGAGTTCATGATGTTTCAAGTAAGACAAAACAACAGCACCACAATAACAGTTAGATAAAGCATAATGGTCCTCGATGCAATTTGCCAGAGAAGGAATGAAAGAATGATGCTGACAGTTTCCTGGCGACAGACTTCTAGGGTGGCGGTGGGTGGGTGGGGTTACGTTTAGACCCGGAAGTAAGGTCAAGAGTTGATTGGGCGATCAGGGAGGAAGCATGAGGACACCACACCAGGAAACAGGGTTTGACGTACAAGTGCAAACTTCCTACTCGGAGCACACAAGGTGCTCAGAGTTATTTATGTAAGCTAATACTGTTATCAGATAAGAAGATTCACATTAGTTTACATTTCACATTCATACTTATGTTTGCTTACTAAAATTTGACACAGCCTATTCCTCAACTATGACACAACGACTTGTAATGCTGTTATCATTGAGAGAGATTTGTCTCTCTCGCCATGTGCCAAGTCCATCTTATCTGACAGAAATATCTCTATTTCCTGTTTACACAGAGGCATTTCCTGTCACACAGGGCTCATGCCTTCGGGTGTGGCTTTCCACTGGGTATTCAGGGTAGTCTTACCAATCTTGTTTTGTTTTGTTGTATTTTTGGAATTTCTTTACACTTTATTTAAGATTATTCAGTGTAGAGAGAGAGAGAGGAAACCAAGGACAGAAAGAGGAGAGACAAACCGTGCAAGACAATACAGGAGTTGTATTTGGACCATGGTCCTTGCACTCACAAGACTTCATGTCATTTGGCAGTCACTTTCAGCACCACCACCTTACCATACCTTCAGCATTTTAGCATAGTTGGCCCCAGAGCCAATGAAACCAGTAGCAGTGTTAAACCTAATTCATATTCATTTGTTTTTACAACTTTTATACTAATATACAACAGCCATATGACTAGCCATTTTGTGCTCTACCAGTTCCGGTACACAGGGAACAAGTGTAACTAAATTAGGCCAAAATCTGGCAGACAGTGCTTATGCCATGCTTTATCCAGAAAGATAAACAAACTTATTTTCCTGTTTTTCCCAAATTGGAGAAAGTGTCCATTACGGTCAGCATAAACAAGCCCTGTGTACAGCTGTGAACAGGGTTATTTTCTGCTGTGCATATGCCTGAAGGGGAAGGAATTGTTAAAAGATGCAATATGAAACACTTCTCAGATCCAAGAACCCTTTGAACTCCAACTCCCATGGTCCTCTCAGAAAAAAGATTTGTGAATGAGGGCTCCCTGCTGGGTCTCCGTTTCATTCATCTCCACACACAGCCTTCTTTGGCTTGCTGTCCTTTCTGGATTCATCCTGGACCACAAGACAATGGTCGGGAGTGTTTGACATAACAAATGCATATGATGCTGATGATACAATTACAATCTTTCTTGGCATCAACTGGCAACCAGTAATTAAATGCAGTCAACCTAAACACTTGCCAAGACAGACAACAGGCATCTTTCAATCCACTGGTTTTGCCATGTGTGCATGCGTGTGGGTATGCACGTGAGTATGCATTTCTTTTGTATGAACACATGCATCCATGCACGATCACATGTGATAATACCATGTTTATTTCCTACATTCCTGACCCGAACTGACTGACCTTGATTCCCAAATTCCAGCTCACCAGCTATATGTTCTTTAGAAGCTGATGTTATTGGTTGCACTATTTGCGGGCCTGTCTTGTTGAGAAGTGGAACAGTACCTATTAGGACAGCATAATGAGCTCTGCTGTGTCGCCTCCGGTCTCATGACTGTCCTCAAATCACATCCAATTACACTTGCAGCCACCAATTGTGCGACATGTAACTGTCCTTTGTGTGCGTGTGCATGTGTGTGTGTGTGTGTGTGTGTGTGTGTGTGTGTGTGTGTGTGTGTGTGTGTGTGTGTGTGTGTGTGTGTGTGTGTGTGTGTGCGTGTGTGTGCGTGTGTGTGTGTGTGTGTGTGTGTGTGTGTGTGTGTGTGTATTTATACTTTACCATGTGCGTTTTGTGCTTTTGTGTATGTTTGTAGTCTACACGTGTGTGCTCACACTAGTACAGTATGTGGTATCAAGAAGACTCACTCCAAAACCAACTCACCCCATTGCTAGGAAAACTCACTCCGGAAAACTCACCCCCAAGATTTTCGGGGGTAGGAAAACTCACCCCAGGACCTGAGAAAACTCACTCCGGAAAACTCACCCCAATGGTTTTTAACTTTGTGGAAAACTCACCCCAATGGTTTTTAACTTTGTGAGCTTTCC
The DNA here is from genome assembly GCF_963280865.1 of Gymnoscopelus braueri. NCBI lineage: Eukaryota > Metazoa > Chordata > Actinopteri > Myctophiformes > Myctophidae > Gymnoscopelus > Gymnoscopelus braueri. The sequence continues at coordinate 1,859,488 of NC_137606.1, read as the reverse complement.
ATTTTCACAGAATGCTTTCATAATGTGATGGTGAAAAATGGTTTTAAAAAAAAGAAAAAAGAAAAATTATTTCTTTGAAGGTATAGAATTACCAAATTATGTTGTTCAATTATATTTAGCTAATTAAAGTGCTTTAAATACAAGGTAGATTTCATCAGAAAAGTGAACATTCCAATGTCAAATTATGTTGTTCAATTACATTTAGCTAATTAAAGTGCTTTAAATACAAGGTAGATTTCATCAGAAAAGTGAACATTCCAATGTGTTTATAATCAATGTGTTTATAATGCAAACAAATACTAACTTAACAAAGAAAAATGAAGAAAAACTCCAGTGAAGGTAAAACACAGGTATAATGTTTTGTTTTCTGTGTGAACACTTGTGAGAAAAGATTTTGGTAAGCATTATTGAACTTTAGTTACTATTAGATATACATTTCACTATTGTAAGCATTATTGAACTTTAGTTACTATTAGATATACATTTCACTATTGTAAAACATGCATTAAACACTTTTCCCTATTTTTACCTAGGATATTTAGTTACCTACTACTTTGCTGGTATAAATGATAACATTATAGAACATTGCATTGCACACATGCATTGTTTCAAAGAACTTTAGTTTTTAGAAATATTACTTTTGGTACATTTTGATGCCTTACAAAGTTTTGGGCTTTTCTGCTGAAATCAATATAATCTTGCCTCCTGTCTACATGGACAATGATGACAATATTTTAAACACAAAAATATCATTGAACGACATAATTTGGTAATTCTATACCTTCAAAGAAAGAATTTAATCCAGTATGGATTAAACATGTCTCGTTATGAAAGCATTCTG